>NW_026713319.1:0-49615 GCF_029784015.1 Lycium ferocissimum | reverse complement strand
TCATGGGTTGTGACCAAGACGTCGATACTTAAAATCGAGTGCACGTGTACACGACCATTGCATTGCATTCATTTCATACATTATTGCATTGCATAGCACTATGGCTTATATTGTGATGATCTAGTGATTTACTTGTGTTATTTGGATTCTGATTGGATACTTTGAAACTTGGCACACTTGGGTTTAGATGCTACAACCTAGGTGATGACGTGTCCTTGGTTCTGGCTTGTGTTTGTTTGACTTATACTTGTTGATTTATCTGCTCATCTTACCTTATTGTCTGAATTATGTTAGCTAAACTTAGTCGGTAGGCCAGTACTGTGGTTTTGTACTAACCTGCACTTGCTGTATTCTTTTATGAATACATAATTTCAGGTTAGATCTAACTCTAGTTCTAGTGGCTGATAGTCACTCCGAGAGTTGCTTAGAGTCTACAGGGCAAGCACGAGGCATCCGCTGCCTTGAAGATTCTTCTTTATTTATGTCTCATCTTCTATTCAGGGACATATTCAGACTTGATGTATTATTGATATTCTAGACTTGTATATTCTTGTTAGATGCTTTTGTATGGATTAGACCAGACTCTGGGGTGTATCTTCCTTACTTCCGCATATTTTCTATACTATTATCGTCAGACTTATGTGATTTTATCTCTTTCACTTATTTAATTAATAGACTGCATTTTTAATATCTTTGGGGTTTAGGGTTTGGCTACCGAGGTGGGAAAGGTTGGTGCCCGTGCGACTTAGCTGAATTGGATCGTGATAGAAGTCGAAGAGGACATGAAATCCCAATATCCACACTTTTTCAATGAGCAAGTAGAGAACGTTTATGACAAATATCCCACGTATTCATGTCCCATGCTATAACATTCATACCCCCATGTATTTATGTCTCATGTTACGACATTAATGTTTTCTCACGTTATTAATTACCCATGTTTCCATGCACCCATGCTATTTCAAGTACTCATGATCCACGTCATGCTCCCTACGTTCATGTACTCATGTCATGCTCATGCTCATGTTTCCTTATCCATGTTATTTGTGCCTATTTCCAGTGTTCCAAGTATAAAATCTTTGTTAATGTTCATGACAAAATATGAGGGAGGTACCTTACGAATGAGTATGCAATGAATGTTAAATTCGTCAATGAGAACTACAATCCATCATTCGAGGACGAATGATCCCAAGGGGGAGATAATGTAACGCCTCATACCTTCGGGCTATGGTTCTACCCGTAATATAGTGATATAATGGAAACAATATGGGAGGTGTAGGAAGTGTTTTGAAACCTATAAAAGGTATAAGAAGAGTATTTGGGCTAAGAAGAGTTGGAAGCTACACTACGGACCATGTTTTCGAATGAATTTGTAAAAGGGCTTACGTCAAGTGAAAATAACCCCCATATTAGTTGGGAATTTGGAAATCTCCCTTGATAAAAGTTGTAGGCCTTTGAAATACCTTTCCATCGATATAAGGATCAGGTCAAACGGATGTCTGTACTAAAAGCTATGTACCTTTTAACAAGAGCTATCATTGGTCGCAACGTGAGCAGCATGGCGTCCCAGGGCCGCTTGTCACGTCGCGAAACCCCCCTCCCCCCTAGACGTGACTGGTATATGATGTCATGAACAACATCAGAAGAACCTTATATATCAATGACCTTCAAGTCCATTTTTAATAATCTTTCATTAACCAATTAAAAGATGTTATAAAGTGACTAGACGAACACATGCTCATAATTTAAGAAATAAAATCAGCGGAAGTCTGTACTAAATAGATTGTCAAAGCGTAGAAATACCCATGAGAGTCGAACAATGACTCAACCCATACCCACAAAACAACATCTATCTATGGAGCCTCTACGATAATGAATAAAAGTCTAACTCATCGGGACACAACCCTGAAACTAAAAGCATTAAGGAAAATAGAGGGTGTCCCACGAATGAAGGTGTGGGCTCACCAAAAGTATGGAAAGTAGCAAGTACACCTAATCCGCGAGATCTGTCTGTATCTACTCTTCTTCGTTACCATAAAAAACAACAATGGTGTGCCTGAGTACTGGGTATTAAGTGAGTGTCTCGGGGACAATAAGTAATATCATAAAATAATACAATAATGATTAGTGAAAACGGTTCCAATAGAATAATTTGAAATCAAAGACAAGGTCAATCGTACAAGTCAAAATCATCAATAGAAAACCATCAAGACAAGTATCTATCTGTTCCGATTTAGTATACCATTTATTACCATGTGAGTCTTTTTCCATTTGAGACCAACATCATCAACAAGCCACTCACAGGAGAAGAAGTTCATTATCATCAATAATCCACAGGCAACAAAGATACGAAATAAGCCACTCCCAGGCAACCTCTCACGACCCAACCGGAGGGCCATGACTGGCACCTGGAGCAAACACACCGAACACCTCTAAACATACATCTCATAATCATTTTTGGGTGGACCATAAAGATAGCTCATGGATATCATAATTTGTAAGGACATATATCACAACATAACGACACATCTCTATATAATCTTCAACAATTAAGCCCATCGTCACCAGCCGACAAGGCTACTAAAATGTTATGCAACGATATGAACCAGTAAGGTTATGAAACGTCTAACTGTACACACATGTCTACGAGCCTCTACATAGAATACAAGTGACCATAAGGACTAATACCAATAGACTGCAGCTCCGAAGTAAGCGGAGTGCTCCTGAGAATCCGCTGATAAAGCGCCGACGGATCTGATCCATCTCCCTGCCTACCTACGGGCATGAGCATAGCGTCCATAAGAAAGGACGTCAGTACGAACAATGTAATGAGTATGTAAGGCATGAATAACAACATAACAAGAAATATGAAACATAACATGAGATAAAGATAACCTGTACATCTGATTACCTCATAAAGCGGATACCATGCATGCTAACTTTAACATTTTAAATCAATATCCTAAATATATATATATATATATATATATATAAACTGTCCGACCATATCGGTACGGTGTTATGCTGCCCGGCCATATAGGCACGGTGTTATCATCATTTGCCTGCGTTCGGGCCTCCCGCATCCGGAGTAATCATCTCACGTCACCTACTAGTTGTGTCTACCCGGCCATGTAGGCACGGTGTTACCTTGCCCGGCCATGTAGGCACGGTTTTATCTTGCCCGGACATGTAGGAATGGTGTTATCTTGCCCAGCCATGTAGACACGGTAATAACTTGCCCAGCACTTGAGGCGCGATAATATATATATAGTATCTTGCCCGACCATTAAGGCGCAGTGTGAAAGAAAATACTAACATATTTATAAATCATGCATGAGAGCCCAATTAAAAGCCACAGCTATATCGGAGTGACGTAAGGTCGGTAGCCTCGAATTATATTATGGAACAATCACCATCGCTATATCTCACTGTTACACCTCGAAAAAATTTCACGTCGTTTGCGTTGTAAGTAAACTAAAGTTAGCTCAGAGAGGCCATGGAACCCTTACAAGGTTAATTAATACTCTTAACAAGTGTTAAGCAAGTGTCTAAAGGTTCTGGGACCAATCGAAGAAAATAAGTTTGACGAAAATTTGGAAAAAGGGTGCAAAATTTTGGACAGAAATTTTGGGTCAAGTTATGAGGGTTATATCTCCGGGTATATTAAGAGTTTTAAGGTATTTCAAAATCCTAAAATGAAGTTCGTCGAGTCTAATTTCCAATGCAACAAACCGTTCATCCGTACGACATTAGAGTAGAGAGATATTCGCGTTTTTGCGAGACTGCGCAGTCAGCCTCGCTGGGACCCACTATGGCGGTGGGCGACCTTCTTGCGTATTAAATACGTTTTAAAAGGCTATTTTAAGTCATTTTCACTTGGAAATTTTTCCATAAGCTTCTAAGACCTTCCCAAGTCAGATCATAAAGACCCTAAGCCAAAAAAATAGGGTTTCACCCATGTTCTATCTCAAGAGTTCCAAGAGAGCAAGAAGAAGGACTCTTAAGGTGTTGGATGCAAGTTGAAGCTTGAGTTCTTGTCGTTGTTGCCAGGTTTAGAGGATTCTTAGTGGTGAAGCAAGCTTAGTAAAGGTAAGAATATTTCTCTCCTCCATGTATTTGAGCCTATAGAAGTCGTGACTAACTTGTACGGTTGAAAACTTGTGAAATAAAGCTCAAAAATCGTACTTGTGATTTTGTTAGTTACTGAACTGTTTTGAAGTAGTTCTTCTTGTATGTTATGGCTGGAAATTGATGGAATAACTTGGATATTCTACTGTTTATTTTGTTCATATTGTTTTGGTGTTGGTTTGAATTGGAAAGAGGTAAAAAATATAGAAGAAGTGCTGCCCGATTTTCTGAAAATCATAGGTATGTTGTTCTTGTTTTGTTGGACTGTTTTGAAGCATTACGTACATGTTATTGTTGCTGGAAATCAGAGTAGATAATATGAATATGGTGAACTTGCTGTCGTGGTACATGACCATGTTTTTATATGAGGATTTCATGGAAGAATTGGAAGTAAACTTGAAACAGAATTCATAAAATAAGATGTTGTGCACATGGGCTGCTTTGGAAGAATCTATCAGATGGCTTTTGATTTAACTTAGTATGGCAACGTGAATATGCATTATGATTGATGTGGTGTTGTTATATTTGATTGAGTTGAGTTGAGTTGAGTGGAAGTGGATTCAAACAGAAGGAATTGAATTTGTGGCAAAGGCGGTGGTTGGAGTTATTAAAAGACTATGATGTAAGTATCTTATATCATCCTAGAAAGGCGAACATAGTAGCCGATGCTCTTAGCCACAAATCTATGGGTAGTTTACGTGATGTTCAACCAGAGAAGAAGGAGTTAGTTCGCGAGCTTCGACAGCTAGCCAGCCTAGGAGTTCGCTTAACGGACTCGGGCAGTACGGGAGTTACTATCCAGAATCCAACTGTGTCATCTTTAGTAGAGGAGGTAAAGAAGTGCCAATATGAGGACCCCGTGTTAGTTCATTATAGAGATGCGCTTCCTCAAAAGAAGAAGTCACCATTTGAGGTTCCTACAGATGGAGTTCTACGGCACCAAGGCAGATTATGTGTTCCTAATGTTGCAGGACTACGACGACAGATTCTGGAAGAAGCCCATCATTCCCGTTGTTCTGTCCACCCAGAAGCCACAAAGATGTACCATGATGTTAAATCTATATATTGGTGGGATGGAATGAAGAAAGATATAGCAGAGTTTGTGGCCCAATGTCCTAATTGTCAACAGGTGAAAATCGAGCATCAGAAGCCTTGGAGTTTGCTGCAAGCTATAGAGATTTCAACTTGGAAGTGGGAAGTGATTAATATGGACTTCATTACGGGATTGCCTCGTTCCCGGCGTAAGTATGACTCTATATGGATGATCGTGGATAGGCTTCCGAAGTCAGATCATTTCTTACCAGTCAGAACTACGTACTCAATAGAAGATTATGCAAAGTTGTATATTAAGGAGATCGTACGACTTCATGGTGCTCCAGTATCCATTATCAATGATAGAGGAGCACAATTTACAGCTAATTTTGGAAGGCTTTTTGTCACGACCCAAACTGATGGGCCGTAACAAGTGCCCGACCACTACTGGCCAAGCACTCCTATGCTTTCATTTTGCCGCTCGCCGACTATCCTCGGGCCCATACACAATCGAATCGGCCAGACTCGTTTCCTGAACAATCAACACATGAGACACTGCACCGGGAACTCACGGCCAACACATACATATAAACATAAGAACTGAGAGTAATGGCGCGAGCCGATTTGGCCAAAATATATATACTGTACAAGAAAATAAACGCTGACGAGGCTGCATAACATCACGACTACATATCACCGTCTACGGACCTCTATGGAGTACCAATCGTAGAAATGACAGACAAGGCCTGCCGTACCCATATATGTACGTAACTGAATAGCGTACCAAAGAGGCCGAAGCTCGGATCAATGGAGCGTGACCGATCGTCGGCCGAGGGGAGGTCCTACCCGTGAATCATCCGGCAGCTGCCGATCTGCCCGGGCATGAACGCGAGCGTCCACAGAAGGGGACGTCGGTACGAGTAATGTACCGAGTATGTAAGGCATGAATAGTAACGTAATAAGGGATGTAAAGTATGAACAATAACAGAATGGAAATATAGAGCATATCGTAAGATAAAAGAGTAACCTGTACATGTGAGTGCCTCTTAGGGCGGATGCCATGCATGCTTAGCTTTCTTTGAAAAACATTTTTGTTCATACATACAGAAAATAAAACATATCATATTGCCGAGGCGTCGGCTCCGATCCATTTAACCACATATGTCCCGCGTCCGGGCATCCCGCGTCCGGGATGAGATCATATTATACCAACTGATCAGGTGGTTACGCGTATATAACGCTCTGGCCCTTTCTCTCATATTCCCCATTTACATATACATATATCATATACATATATCATATAAGCAGCATGCTTGAGAGCCCAAGGAAAGTTATGTCTCTATCGGAGTGACGTAAGGTCGGTAACCTCCGATTATATTATGAAATAGTCATCATCGCTTTATCTCACCTTGAAGGAACAATTATTATAAGGTGAGACTATCAATGAAGAATAGCATCAAGAGAAAACATAGAATAAGATCATAAATCTCATAAGGCGTCAATTCACATAGTTTGGAATCTTTAAAAAAAATAGTCATCATCCATGAATAAAATTGAGAAATCAAGAAATAGCTCAACATTCTTATATCGTCATTGAAATCATAACTTGGAACCTTTAAATATGAAATCTTTCTCACCATAGTCACCATAGAAAAATATTCTCATCTCTGGCATCATTGTCATCATGATAAAAACATGTCCGTCGTTGTAGTCATAAGAACTTAATTACAAAATCATAAACCTTTGTTTTGGAAATATACAGACATTTTGGAAAGCATTTACGGGTTATCAGGAAGGGAGTCATGCTTTGGAGTCATAAACATCTAGCTTTTGGAAACAAAGGAGTTATGAAAACATTTATGAAATCGTACCATAGGAATCATGCCTTTGAAGAAAAGGGACAAGCCTTAACATACCCGTTCGACCTCCAATTATCTACACTTATTCATGCGAGCTCGCAAGTTTACATTTAAGAGGATTCATACAATAGTTAGACTCATCGTTATACGCTTGTCTTAGTCCTTCAAATAAATAGATTTATAATCTGCGAAATTGACGCACTCTCCCCCGTTTATATGCCTGGCCCGAAATCACAATCCAACGACCAACAACAACAAAAAAATACCAACATCATTTCCAACACCAATATGTACCATAAAACAGCCCACACGCTGTTTTCCAACTTCCATAACTAACCAACTTACTACACAATTATTTAACGACTTTATCTCCGTAAATAATCCTTAAATAATACCAAAAGAGAAAGATTCATACCTTTTTTCTTGTTAAGACAACAATATCCTCGATATCCACGCTAAAATCCACCGCAAAACAATACTAGAATCACATCCATGCATTTATCCGAGCTTCGATTAATACTCCGACGCTTGAAAATTGCTTAGTTTGTGATCTCCTCTCTCTCTCTCTCTCTTCAATTTTCTGGAATTTTCTAGGAAAATCTGATGAAAAAAAGAGGTTTTTACCCTTTAAAATATGGGTCGGGTCACTGTAGCAAGTCGGTACCTGTAGCAGTACTGTAGCAAGTCGGCACCTGTAGCAGTACTGTAGCATGCATTTCTGCTCTGTCAGCTGAACTTGTAACGTCCATAATTATCTACTCCGATGTCCTATTGATGAGCGGTTTGTTGCGTTGGAAACTAGACTCGACAAATTTATTTTAGACTTTTGTTTCACTTCAAAACACTTCATATGCCAAGAAATATTCGTCCCCCAAATTGGACCTGAATTTTAACACAAAACATTACCCATCCTTTCTGCAAAGTCGTACTACTTCATTTCTTCCACTCATTTCCTTATAAAACCTTCCGGTATACCTTATATACATCCTTCACTCATTAAATATACTTAATAATGTTTTCTCCTTATATTTCAAAGTGGTTTTACTTAACCCTAACTCAACGTACTTATGTTTCAAATTTGATAAGTGCTCTTCGAAGATACGGGGTGTAACATTCTTCTCCCCTTTAAAACATTCGTCCTCGAATATTGCAGTATTGCCAACCCACGACACCATCTTTGATTCGTTAGAACAATTATTTTTCCTTTAGGATCCGATTACCATTTGCTTAAACTATAACTTGGATCAGTCTCTTCTCATTCCTTCTTAACTCTTTTATTGCCTTCTACATCTTCTTTCACTTCTTTGTCCTCATGTACATGATCGGAAATTAACTAGCATCTCGCTCTTGTTCTTTGTCCATTATGGTAGTCTTGACTTGCCATGCCATAACTATTCATCGTCCTATAAGTACTTTTTTTTTTCTTGCTCCTCGTTTCCTTGTTAGTGGGTAGCTACCTTTCTCTCTTTACAGCGCCCTCTTTGCATTTACTCCTTCGGTGCCATCTCGGGCTATCCTTTTTGTACCCGTTGATCTTAGATATACACTGTACCAATATTTTTTTGTAGTCCATTAGTCAGGCTCTCTAATCCTTACATCCTTGTCGCCATCTCTTTTACCCTTACATTCCAAATGTTCACCCAGCATAACTGTGTCGCTAGTGAACGTAATGGTTATGTTCCTTTCTAAGGCTAGTTATATCATTATCCGAAATACGTATATACGTAATGTTTCTTCGCCATTTATTATCTTTCGTAGTCCAGTGACACTCATGGCAAATTTATAATCCGTGTTCAACTAATTTCATAGCTCGCAACATCTTTGAGCTCCTGCTAGAAATTTTTCTTTACTTCCTTCCCTCACATCTATTAATACAATCCCAGAAGCATAATACTACGGCAATTCTTCTATTATGACTCTCTTGCAATGCAAGTATACTTGTCTTTGATTTCCTTGTATTGGCGATCGTTTCGTCAGTCGTTATTCCTTGTTGGCTTTCCGGTGTAGCCTTCTTACAACTGTAGTTGGGCATAGCTTCACGTTGACGGTTCATATAATTCCATAGCATATGCTCTTATGTTCAGTATAATTAGTGGCCCACGAACTATTTTCTAATATCCGGTGAACTCTTTTATTTCCATTCATAGGAGCAGTGTTCTTTCTTTCCTTCAAAAATTTCCAAACTACCAATCGTTGTTCCTTTTATTACAATTGTCATTGTCATCCCAAGTGTTCTTTGGGTTCGTCATCCTCTAACACCCTTTGTAAATTTAGCTTAGAGACCTTTCTTGCTCTTTTCATTACCCTTTAGGGCATGTCACTGCATACTTAGGTACGGCACAATTTTTGCCCGATACGAGGGATTCAAATCATTGTCTAAAAATATCGTAGTTCATCTTGGCGTAAAGTGCTCTCTTGAGTTATCTTCCATACTTTCTCCCTATGTCTGCCTCATGGTACACTTATTGTCAATTCATTTCTACTTCATTCCGTTATCTTCCCAATATGCCAATACGCCTCGAACTCTGGCCTTGAGCTAATAAATCTCCTTTTCTGGAGCTTGAAACGTCATAGTTCCTTTCAAGTCTAGTATGTTCTTCCCTCCTATTAAGGAGGTCCTTATACGCCCATGGCCTTCGAGTAACCGTCGTCTTCGATAATTATCTGCCGCCCTTCACGAGCTTCTTAGGGCCGGGGTTCCGTCATCATATGGTCTGACTTGTCTATCTTCTTGCTAGTTACAGTCTTGTATCCAATCGGAATACTTATAAGGGTTAGATCCAATTCCGATGCCTTCTTTTCCGTCTTTTCACACCCCTATCTTTTATGACTAACGGTTTTTCGGACCCGCAAGTTAATGGGGACATCGAGATTCACCACGTCCTTTATGAAGTCTTCGATTATACCTTACTCCTCTTTTCTTCTTCCTGACTTTGCTTATAACATATCTAAAACTTCTTTCCCTGAGTTCTTCTTCCATTTAAGTCTATATCATCATTCTTTTTTCAACATTTCCATACCCTTCCATCCACTACTAGTCCTTTCGCCCGCTTAGCTCACTTACTCATAATCCTTCTTAACTACGCGTTTGTGTTGCAGCTGTGCATCCAAGTTTTTCGAGTGTCCTGCTAATTTTGGTCTTAGCACATAATTCTTACAGTTTACACTCTCTCTATCCTCGTTCATCGAGCCTTTATCTATCTTTCTGATGCTACGGCCGGGTGGTTTTCCACGCACATTCCTTACCTTCCATTCTATTTCCTCTATGATCGAATCTCTCGGTCTTCACATGAATTCTTATTCCATGTCATTAATTTTCTAATCAATTGTGTAAACTCATCATCCTCGTTCTTTCCTTGATGAGTAATCAGTTTCCTACCGCCAAATCGTTAAAGTATCCTTCTTACTCCCATGGTTAAAGATTTCCAGTTACTTTACTCCTAAATGCTCTCCTCTTTCTTCGACCAACCCATTAGTATACTGTTCCTACTTTCATCCTTAACCTTCCTTAGGTTTCTTCCGCCTCGAGCACCTTTCTTCTCTTGTTATTTGTAGTATCAGCTCTGAAGTTCATGAAATATTCCTTTAAACGCGCAAATCCGTTCTATTCTTAAGTCATCTTTTTGGAAAGCTTCTCCATGTCCGAGGCAACCGTGTTAATTTGACCACACACTTATCCCTTTATATACCTTTCGAGGGCTGGAAATCTCTTAACATTGTCGCAAGGCCTAACCATCCTTTCTCTTACTTCCCATTTCCTCGTCGTGGTCACTATCCTTTTAGCCCCACTTATCGAAGTCCGTTCTTTGACCCCACACATTTCTCTTTTGTTCCATGCTACGACACTTTATCCCTTTCACATGCCTACCTTTGAATTTTTACCCAAATAGTCCCGTGCTTTGCTCGTCATCTCTCTTGGAGGCTTTACTCACTCATGTTTCTTACTTTTCACTTTTTTTGACATTTTGATCTCCTTACCTTCCATCTACTCACTTTCTTTCTTTTCCAAATATCATTGTATTAGAACTTTCCAAGCTTAACCTGTAGTGAAAATAGCATCAGCTTACCTTGTAACATTTGTGCCATTTATTATTTTTTTTCTTTTCACTTGAACCTCGTTACTGTTCGATTAATGCCTTCCATATCTTTTGCAACGTTGGTTGCCGGGATACACATACCGGCTGATATAGCAACGTATGGGATATCATATGCATACATATATATATATATATATATATAATTACTACCATCTCGCTTACAAAATGTTTCGAAACGCTATTCAAACTCACCCTAATTCTAGAGCTGTGATGCACCTTCTTAAGGTCTCCAACCACTCCGCATACTCCAATCTCCCTTAGGCCGCTCTAGCTTCTCATTTGCCTCTTATATCTAAATTTATAGGACTTTTTGTACACTTTCCAGGGGGTCACCCATCCTAGTATTTCTCTCACCCCAAAGACGCTTAACCTCGGAACTCTGATGAAATCCGGTGCGCTAATGCTAGTATAATCGTATCCACCTCACCGCATGACCTTCACCATATAGTCTAATGTAGGTTGAAATCTTGACAGATTCCAAAACGTTCTCGTAACGCATCTCCCTCCGAATTAGAAAGGGTCTCTCACTCTTCCGACTACACAATTACTATTTTGGCCTTTTTAATTCTCAATATTCACCTTTCATCTGTCTGTATGACTACCTTCCGTCCTAGATTTCCAGATTCCCAATGGTAGCGAACACACCTTGGTCGCCATTACTTATAAATACTCAGTTATTGGCCTCTTTGGGTTTTCGCTCGCCACTATTAAATAATAATCTACAGCAAATGCACATACATAGAAAATTCCAATAAGAACTCATATACTTGTAGCCGATCGGTCTCTAGTCTGATCTGGTAGACTATAAGGTGAAGTGTACTCCTCGTCATCGTCTACCCACCATCCGCTCGTCTGGCCTTCATCATCTCTCTCATCTGAGTCCGAGGGATATAAATAACCGGGCAACTCCTGGTTTACCGACGGCCAGGATAAAGGGATAGAGTAATCCGTAACACTCACCGGGAGGGGAGTTCGACGTGGTGCTCGCCATAGGGAGCGGCTGGGTACGGCCTCGGGAATCTCCTCCTCCGGTGTCCCAGATGAATACTCAGACGGATCCGTGTCATAACTGTCCTTTGGGGGCCTCCTCCCTGGGAGTCAAAAACTCTGGAGGAATCGTCGCTGGGTTCTCCGAGGGATCAGTCTCCATGGAATAACTAAGGCTCGTCCTGCTCGGTCCTGGAGCCTGGGGTCCTGGATCTGATCTGGGGGCCTTCTTAGCACCTCCACTGTCCGAGGCTGATCTCTTCATCTTTCGTCAGTCTGCACTTACCTATAGGAAAAGGGGTCAGAAACGATCTCTCCTAGACTCTGGCTCTATCGCACGATCTAAGATAGAAAGAAAGGTCAATGATTCCTAAATGCCCCGCAGCCTCCCGTTTATAAGTGTGGCCGGCTTCACACCATAAACGGGACTCTACCATGAGATCCGTAGACAATCCCTAGGACGAACTGCTCTGATACAACTTTTGTCACGACCCAAACTGATAGGCCATAACAAGTACGCGACCACTACTGGCCAAGCACTCCTATGCTTGCATTTACTGCTCGCTAACTATCGTGGGCCCATTCACAATCTGTAACTGAGCTGTACTGTTTCCCGAACAATCAACACAAGAGACACTGCACCGGGAACTCACGGCAAACACATACATATAAACATAAGCACTGAGAGTAACGGCGCGAGCCGATTTGGCCGACACATATATACTGTACAACAAAATAAACGCTGACGAGGCTGCATAATATCACGACTACATATTACTGTCTATAGACCTCTATGGAGTATCAACTGTAGAAATGACAGGACAAGGCCTTGCCATACCCATATATGTACGTAACCGAATAGCGTTGTTATATCCCGTATTTTATGCGTTTGGATAAGTCGGGATAATTGCGAGAAGTTAAGGGTTAGACCATTTTCTAAGATTATTTTTGAGCAGGGGTCGTTGGCGAATACTAATTATGAACATTATTAGTATGGAAATATTGAAAAAAATTAAGGGTGAGAAGGGATATTTGCAAAGTGGCGTCATTGGAATAATGTGGAAGCCTAGGGGCAAAATGGTAATATGGAGGAAAGTCGAGGGGCAAAACGGGAATTGCACAAAAGGGTTCAAGAATGCTCCAAAAAGGGCCCTATTGGCCATGTGACAAAAAGAAAAAAAGAGGAAAGAAAATAATAATAAGATGACAAAATTAAGTCATCTTTTCTAGAAAAATTAAGGAAAAATCTAGAGAGAGGCATGTGCCTCTCACATGATTGTGGAAGTTATATATATGAGAGAGATGACTTCATTTTAGTTCAAGAAAATTGGAGAGAAAGAATGAAAAAAAAAAAAAAAAAAAAACGGCCAAGAGAAAAGAGAAGAGAAAAGGAAAAAAAAAATTCCTAGCCTTCAATCTTGGTCCAAAAATTGTAATTCTCTTGTATTCTTATCAAGCTCAAGATCCTCTTCAAGGTGGTATAATTATCTTGGCAAGCAAGAGACTTTGGTGGCAAGTGGAAAAATTAGAAAAAGGTAAGAACTTTATTCTTTTATGTTGGAAGAATTACTTATATGATGTAGCATGTGTAAAGTGCATAGAAATCATGAAATTATGGTGTGTATGTGTGTGCATGGCCGGGTGGATGTGTTTTATGTATATGTGGCCGTGTGGTATTATGGTTGGAGAGGGCATGAATTTATTTTATTTAGTATGGTAATGGTGTTGATGTAGTTTTGTGGTGTAAGTGGAAGAATATGAGCCAAAACTTGCATGAAAATCGTTGTTAAGTTGTTGTAGGAAGTTTAGTAATGTTATGGGAAATTTATGTAATTATGGAAATGGACTTGTTAGAATGCAAACCATGTTGTTGTGAATGAATTTGGAAGGAAACGATGCTAGTTGTTAATGTTGTGGTAATTGTGGAAATTTTGGATAGAATATGGAATTGGTAGAAATATTCGAATTCGTGAATATTATTCGGAAAGTCATTGAAATACGTTTGAATAACCTTGAGTTAGCAAGTGGATATGAGAATAATGATATTAGTTGGATATTGTGAAGTTGGAATGAAATTTGTTGCCTCATGCAGAAAAGAAGACTACTTATGTTATAGTGTGTTTTGTGACGATTATTGCTATTCTTGGTATTGTTGATGTTGTTGTGTTGTTGTTGTTGACATTCTGGGCCGAGCCATATCCTCGGGATGGTGTGTTTACAGGGGAAATGCTGCCGAAATTTCGGTAGACAAGTATTGAGGCAAGATTGAAATTTTAAGTCTCATGAATAGTAACGGTAAATGCGACCAAATTGCGATTTTGCGAACTTGGAACTTGGGATTTGGAGAAGCGTAAGAGGCGGAAAAGGTATGTAAGGCTTTCTTTCCTTCTTTGGCATGTCTTAGATGTAATAGGCTTGAATATGTGCCTCGGGGATCACTCTTTCTTAGAAATCCGAGGTCGAGATTTCATTCGGTAAATTGAACTAACTATTCATTTGTAAGAAAGGTTCAAACGTCCGAACTTTTGAAAATGAAATTGTGTTAAAATCTTCGATGGAAGAATCTAATAAGACCTAAACATTTTTAGTTCGTTAACTTGCATGAAGTGGGCCCACAATTCCCGAGACCCTTGTATTGCTCCATTTGCCTTATTTATGTTCCATAATTAAAGGAAACTTTTGGCTGTTGTCCCGAATGTTTTAAACGATGATTATTATTTCGGTTTTCAAAAATGGTTTCTAAAACTTTGTTGTGTAATAGTGGTTCCCAATGATTTTTAAAGAACTAGTTTTGTACAAAGAAACACAAAATTGATTTTTCTAAAACCACTCCGATGGACTGTGAGATTTTAATATTTAGACTTTCTAAAAACCACTCCGTCAAGTTTTAACATTGCCTTGCGTGCGTATGCCCAGTGTGCTATGCTAACTCGGATTTTTGATGTTTTGTAGTTCACTAATAATTTTAAAGGAACTAATTTTGTATGGCCTCAAAATTAATTTTCAAACCACTCCGGGGGCGTGTGATATTTTATTATTTAAACTTTCAAAAACCACTCCGAGTGCGCTATTTTTTCAAAACCACTCCGAAAGGGGTGCGAAATTTTACTATTTTATTATTATTATTATTATTTATGTTTACATTATTATTACTATTATGCCCGATTATTATTATTATTATTATTATTATTATGCCGGAAGGGCAATGCCCGAAGGGGCCATATTATTATTATGCCGGGGCGGCAATGCCCGATGGGGCCACTATTGATATTGATGTCGGGGCGGCATGCCCGAAGGGGCCATTATTGATATGTGACCGGCGGCATGCCCGAAGGGGCCATTATTGATATCGGGCATCGATGAGCGGTCACATGTCCCGGGGGGGATATCATTATTTTGTTGGACCGGCGCCCGTGATGTATTGCATTACTTCTTTAGAAGAGGTGTTCTAGATTACATTATTTATTCTGGATTCGTTAGTTGGGACCGACACACTTAAAGCTTATTATCATTATCATTATTATATCTATGTTTTCTCTTAAGCGAAGGGCCGTCCGAAGGGACTATTTTCCTTAGACATTAAATCCATTGTGATTTCTTCCCTCCTAAATTAAGCTATGGTTATTATTTGTTATTCATGCTTTACATACTCGGTACATTTTCCGTCGACCGACCCCTTCTTCGGGGTCGCGTTTCATGCCACGTGTGTACACCCGGATGAAGAGAAGACTTTTTAGAAGTTGCTCCCGCGAGATGGTGAGCTCCATTTTAGTTCGGAGTGTTGCCGAGTCAAAGTGTTATGTCATGGTATTTGGTATATCTTAGAGACTTTGCGGACGGTGTCCCGTGGATTGGGTGTCGAGGAAGTGCGGTTAATTTGTAAATGTTAAAAGGGTGTGTATTTTCGGATGATTTTAGGATGGTAAAAGTTATGTGATTGAAAAGTTTTCATAATGATTGGTACGTATAAGATATCTCTATTTTGAAAAGTTTCATGTTTCTTAAAAATTTTCGAAATGACGGGTTTTAGTAACGCAAAGTTTGAGGGTTCGCTCGACTCGAGGAGGGTCGGGTGCCCATCACACCCTAGTAAGGTTGGGGTGTGACAAAGTGGTATCGGAAAGCGGTCCGTCCTAGGGGTTGTCTGCAAAGTCGTGTCCAGTAGAGTCTTGTTTATGGTGTGTTGCGCGCCACATTTATAAACAGGAGGCTACGGGGCATCTAGGGATTGTTGACCTTCTATCATATCTGAGATCGTGCGATAGAGCCCAGTCATAGGGTATGAAGTCCCTTGTACTAACCTTTTATTTCAGCTAAAGACGACGTCGACAAAAGAAAGCGACCTATGACATCAACAGTTACAAAGTACAGTGGTAAACAATGGTGCGGACGAGGCATGTTGGATGAGGTAAGAATATTGAAGTATTACTGAAATGTAAGTCGGGAGAATGGAAGTGAAGGTGAACATTAAGGACCAGAAAGGGTAAAATAG
This sequence comes from Lycium ferocissimum, assembly GCF_029784015.1. NCBI lineage: Eukaryota > Viridiplantae > Streptophyta > Magnoliopsida > Solanales > Solanaceae > Lycium > Lycium ferocissimum. The sequence goes on along the minus strand of NW_026713319.1, from coordinate 33,020 downwards.
TAATTGTACAAGAAAGGACGTGTTACGAACATGCCTCGGAATCGTAAACTTTGATCGGCTCCGCATTATGTAATAAGGGTCATGTGTGGAAGTGAACGCGATTATATCAGCATTAAGGCAGCGAACCCCACCAAAATTTTGAAGTTAAGCGTGCTAAGGTGGGAGGATGGGTGACCCCCTGGGAAGTATGCCAAATTTTCACAAATATTGATCCAAGGGACAATGAGAAATTAGAATGTATAAGATGGTTGGAGGCTATAATAGAAGCCACCTAGCACGCGACAGGCGAGATTAGAGAGGAGACAGAAAGTACGCTATGGCTTTGGAATTAGGATAGGCTTGAACTACGTTTGGAAGCATTTTGTGGGTTAGTTGATAATAATTATGTATATACATATGAATCATGATGCCCCATTGTGAATGGTGATCCAAGAAACAAATGGGGAGAATATGTTATGTTGGATCTCACAAGAATGAGTATGAAGGAAAAAGGACAATTATAAGAGGGATCCTCCCGAATATTATGACATCCCATAAGATCAGTTGAACATTCGAGGACGAATGTTCTAAAGGGGGGGAGGATGTTATATCCCGTATTTTATGCGTTTGGATAAGTCGGGATAATTGCGAGAAGTTAAGGGTTAGACCATTTTCTAAGATTATTTTTGAGCAGGGGTCGTTGGCGAATACTAATTATGAACATTATTAGTATGGAAATATTGAAAAAAATTAAGGGTGAGAAGGGATATTTGCAAAGTGGCGTCATTGGAATAATGTGAAAGCCTAGGGGCAAAATGGTAATATGGAGGAAAGTCGAGGGGCAAAACGGGAATTTGCACAAAAGGGTTCAAGAATGCTCCAAAAAGGGCCCTATTGGCCATGTGACAAAAAGAAAAAAAAAAGAGGAAAGAAAATAATAATAAGATGACAAAATTAAGTCATCTTTTCTAGAAAAATTAAGGAAAAATCTAGAGAGAGGCATGTGCCTCTCACATGATTGTGGAAGTTATATATATGAGAGAGATGACTTCATTTTAGTTCAAGAAAATTGGAGAGAAAGAATGAAAAAAAAAAAAAAAAAAAAAACGGCCAAGAGAAAAGAGAAGAGAAACGAAAAAAAAAAAATTCCTAGCCTTCAATCTTGGTCCAAAAATTGTAATTCTCTTGTATTCTTATCAAGCTCAAGATCCTCTTCAAGGTGGTATAATTATCTTGGCAAGCAAGAGACTTTGGTGGCAAGTGGAAAAATTAGAAAAAGGTAAGAACTTTATTCTTTTATGTTGGAAGAATTACTTATATGATGTAGCATGTGTAAAGTGCATAGAAATCATGAAATTATGGTGTGTATGTGTGTGCATGGCCGGGTGGATGTGTTTTATGTATATGTGGCCGTGTGGTATTATGGTTGGAGAGGGCATGAATTTATTTTATTTAGTATGGTAATGGTGTTGATGTAGTTTTGTGGTGTAAGTGGAAGAATATGAGCCAAAACTTGCATGAAAATCGTTGTTAAGTTGTTGTAGGAAGTTTAGTAATGTTATGGGAAATTTATGTAATTATGGAAATGGACTTGTTAGAATGCAAACCATGTTGTTGTGAATGAATTTGGAAGGAAACGATGCTAGTTGTTAATGTTGTGGTAATTGTGGAAATTTTGGATAGAATATGGAATTGGTAGAAATATTCGAATTCGTGAATATTATTCGGAAAGTCATTGAAATACGTTTGAATAACCTTGAGTTAGCAAGTGGATATGAGAATAATGATATTAGTTGGATATTGTGAAGTTGGAATGAAATTTGTTGCCTCATGCAGAAAAGAAGACTACTTATGTTATAGTGTGTTTTGTGACGATTATTTCTATTCTTGGTATTGTTGATGTTGTTGTGTTGTTGTTGTTGATATTTGGGCCGAGCCATATCCTCGGGATGGTGTGTTTACAGGGGAAATGCTGCCGAAATTTCGGTAAACAAGTATTGAGGCAAGATTGAAATTTTAAGTCTCATGAATAGTAAGCGGTAAATGCGACCAAATTGCAGATTTTGGCGAACTTGAACTTGGATTTGGAGTAGCGTAAGAGGCGGAAAAGGTATGTAAGGCTTCACTTTCCTTCTTTGGCATGTCTTAGACGTAATAGGCTTGAATATGTGCCTCGGGACAATTCCTTTCTTAGAAATTCGAGATTGAAATTAACTACTATTCATTCAAAAGAGAATTGAATTAGAAATTGTGTGAAATGATGGAAGAACTCCCTAAACATTTAGAACTTGCATGAGTAGGACCCGACTACCAAGGGCCAGTTGTTTAGCTACCTCATTATGTTCCATAGTGTACGTGGTGGTGTGACAATGTTTCTAATATGATTATTATTTCGGTTTTCCAAAAATGGTTTCGGAAACGCGGTTGTGGTTCACCAATGATTTTTAAAGAACTAGTTTTGTACAAAGAAACACAAAATTGATTTTTCTAAAACCACTCCGATGGGGGTGTGAGATTTTAATATTTAGACTTTCTAAAACCACTCCGAAGGGGGTGCGATGGCCTCAGCTTATGCCTGAGTGTGCTATGGCCTCGGTTTGTGTTTGGGCGAGCTATGGCCTCAGCTGATCACTGAGTGTGCTATGGCCTCAGCTTACATCTGGGGGCGCTATGGCCTTGGCTTATGTCTGAGTGCGCTATTTTCAAAACCACTCCGAAAGGGGTGCGAAATTTTACTATTTCATTTCATTTACTACTTATGTTTACATTATCATTACTATTATGCCCGAAGGGGCCGTGATTGTTATTATGCCGGAAGCGGCAATGCCCGAAGGGGCCATCATTATTATTATGCCGGAAGCGGCAATGCCCGATGGGGCCACTATTGATATTGAGCCGGAAGCGGCTGCCCGAAGGGGCCATTATTGATATTGAGCCGGAAGCGGCTGCCCGAAGGGGCCATTATTGATATCGAGCCGGAAGCGGCTGCCCGAAGGGGCTATCATTATTTTGCCGGAAGCGGCGCATGTGATGTATTGCATTACTTTTTAGAAGAGGTGTTCTAGATTACATTATTTATTCGGATTCGTTAGTTGGATTGCGATTACTTACTTAAAGCTTGTTGAGACTCGTGTATTTATCTATGTTTTCTCTTAAGCGAAGGTCTGCAGTAATGAGCGTGATTGTGATTTCTTCCCTCCTAAATTAAGCTATGGTTATTATTTGTTATCGCTTTACATACTCGGTACATATTCGTACCGACCCTCCTTCTTCGGGCCGCGTTTCATGCCACGCAGTACACCCGATGAAGAGAAGACTTGCTAGAAGTTGCTCCCGCGGGATTGGTGAGCTCCATTTTAGTTCGGAGTGTTGCCGAGTCAAGCACTTATGTCATGGTATCTGTATATCTTAGAGACTTTGCAGACAGTGTCCTGTGGATTGGGTGTCGAGGAACGCGAATCGGTTATAGAGGTTAAAAGGGTGTGTATTTTCAGATATTGTCAGATGGTAAAAGTTATGTGATTGACTGCAGGTTTTCATAATCTGTATAAGAACATTGATCTCTATTTTGAAAAGTTTCATGTTTCTTAAAAATTTTCGAAATGATAGGTTTTAGTAACGCGAATGTTTGAGGGTTCGCTCAACTCTGAGGAGGGTCGGGTGCCCATCACACCCTAGTAAGGTCGGGGTGTGACAAGCGTACCAAAAGGACTGAAGCTCCGGATCAATGGAGCGTACTGACTGCCGCTGAGGGGAGGTCCTACTGCTGTGAATCGTCCGATTGGCTACCTGATCCTGCGGGCATGAACGCAGCGTCCACAAGAAGGGACGTCAGTACGAGTAATGTACCAGTATGTAAGGCATGAATAGTAACATAATAAGGGATGTAAAGTATGAACAATAAAAGAATGGAAATATAGAGCATATCGTAAGATAAAAGAGTAACCTGTATATGTGAGTGCCTCTTAGGGCGGATGCCATGCATGCTTAGCTTTCTTTGAAAAGTATTTTTGTCCATATATACAGAAAATAGAACATATCATATTGCCGAGGCGTCGGCTCCGATCCATTAACCACATATGTCTCGCGTCCGGGCATCCCGCGTCTGGGATGAGATCATATTATACCAACTGATCAGGTGGTTACGCGTATATAACGCTCTGACCCTTTTTCCTATATTCCCCATTTACATATACATATATCATATACATATATCATATAAGAAGTATGCATGAGAGCCAAGGAAAGTTGTGTCTCTATCGGAGTGACGTAAGGTCGGTAACCTCCGATTATATTCTAGAATAGTCATCATCGCTTTATCTCACCTTGAAGGAACAATTATTATAAGATGAGACTATCAATGAAGAATAGCATCAAGAGAAAACATAGAATAAGATCATAAATCTCATAAGGCGTCAATTCACATACTTTGGAATCTTTAAAAAAAATAGTCATCATCCATGAATAAAATTGAGAAATCAAGAAAAAGCTCAACATTCTTATATCGTCATTGAAATCATAACTTGGAACCTTTAAACATGAAATCGTTCTCACCATAGTCACTATGGAAAAATATTCTCATCTCTGGCATCATTGTCATCATGATAAAAACATGTCCGTCGTTGTAGTCATAAGAGATTAATTACAAAATCATAAACCTTTGTTTTGGAAATATACGGACATTTTGGAAAGCATTTACGGGTTATCAGGAAGGGAGTCATGCTTTGGAGTCATAAACATCTAGCTTTTGGAAACAAAGGAGTTATGAAAACATTTATGAAATCGTACCATAGGAATCATGCCTTTGAAGAAAAGGGACAAGCCTTAACATACTTGTTCAGCCTCCAATTATCTACACTTATTCATCAGAGCTCGCAAGTTTACATTTAAGAGGATTCACACAATAGTTAGACTCATCGTTATACGCTTGTCTTAGTCCTTCAAATAAATAGATTTATAATCTGCCGAAATTCGGGCAAAGACCTCCGCTGTTTATATGGCTAGCCCGAAATCACAATCCAACGACCAACAACAACAACAAAAATACCAACATCATTTCCAACACCAATATGTACCATAAAATAGCCCACACGCTGTTATCCAACTTCCATAACTAACCAACTTACTACACAATTATTTAACGGCTTTATCTCCGTAAATAATCCTTAAATAATACCAAAAGAGAAAGATTCATACCTTTTTTCTTGTTAAGACAGAAATATCCTCAATATCCACGCTAAAATCCACCGCAAAACAATACTAGAATTACATCCATGCGTTTATCCGAGCTTCGATTAATACTCCGTCGCTTGAAAATTGCTTACTTTTTGATCTCCTCTCTCTCTCTCTCTTCAATTTCCTGGAATTTTCTAGGAAAATCTGATGAAAAAAAGAGGTTTTTACCCTTTAAAATTCGAGTCGGGTCACTGTAGCAAGTCGGTACCTGTAGCAGTACTGTAGCACGCGTTTCTGCTCTGTCAGCTGAACTTGTAACGTCCATAATTCTCTACTCCAATGTCCTATTGATGAGCGGTTTGTTGCGTTGAAAACTAAATTCGATGAACTTCATTTTAGACTTTTGTTTCACTTCAAAACACTTCATATGCTAAGAAATATTCATCCCCCAAGTTGGACCAGAATTTTCACACAAAACATTACTCATCCTTTCTCCAAAGTCGTACTACTTCATTTCTTCCACACATTTTCTTATAAAACCTTCTGGTATACCTTATATACATCCTTCACTCATTAAATATACTTAATGATGTTTGCTCCTTATATTCCAAAGTGGTTTTACTTAACCCTAACTTAACGTACTTATGTTTCAAATTTGATAAGTGCTCTTCGAAGATACGGGGTGTAACACTTTTCAAGATGGTCTGGGAACTCAGGTAAAAGTTAGCATAACATTTCATGCACAGACTGATGGGCAAGCCGAGCGCAGTATTCAGACCCTTGAAGATATGTTAAGGGCATGTGTGCTAGATTTTGGAGGTAGTTGGGGTGATCATTTGTCGCTTATTGAGTTTGCGTACAATAATAGTTACCACTCTAGTATTCAAATGGCCCCATATGACGCTCTATACGGGAGGAAATGTAGATCGCCAATTGGATGTTTTAAAGTAGGGGAAGCAAAGCTAGTGGGCCCAGACTTGATCCATCAAGCGGAGGAGAAGATCAAGTTTATTCAAGATCGATTATTAATCGCCCAAAGTCGTCAAAAATCCTATGTAGACAATCGTCGATGAGGCTTGCAATTCCAAGTTAACGATTGGGTATTCCTGAAAGTATCGCCGATGAAAGGTGTAATGAGATTTGGCAAGAAGGGCAAGCTTAGTCCCCGGTATATCGGGCCCTACAAGATTGTGCGCAAGGTAGGTCAAGTAGCTTATGAGTTAGATCTGCCTTCGGATTTGGAGTCAGTCCACCTAGTTTTTCATGTGTCAATGCTTCGTAAGTGCATGCCAGTTCCTTCCAGAATTATGCCTGTAGAAGATGTCAAAGTTACTGAGAAATTGTCCTATGAAGAAGTACCCATTGCTATTCTAGATAGGCAGGTTCGGAGACTCAGAACTAAAGATGTAGCCTCAGTTAAAGTCCTGTGGAGAAACAATAATAGGGAAGAAATGACTTGGGAAGCTGAGGAAGATATGAAGTCCAGGTACCCACATTTGTTTCCACACCCAAAAGAGCTCCAGCCAGAGACATCATTATCCTCAGGTATGTGATGCTTCTTTGAATGATTTCTTGGTCTTCTGTGGCCAATATGGGTATTGATGTTGTAGCCCTGTGAGGCATTGTATATTTTGGGTTGTTGCGATAGGATGGTAGTGGTACAATTACAGGGGAAACTCTGATAAAATTTTTGTAGAAATCCCTAAGAGCTTAATACTTGAGGACGAATGTTCCTAAGGGGGGAGGAATGTTACACCTCAAAAAATTTTCGCGTCGTTTGCGTTTTAAGTAAACTAACGTAAGCTCGGAGAGGCCATTGAACCCTTACAAGATTAATGAATACTCTTGACAAGTGTTAAGAAAATGTCTAAAGGTTCCGGGACCAAGCAAATCGAAGAAAATAAGTTTGACGAAAATTTGGAAAAAGTTGGCGAAATTTTGGACAGACATTTTGGGTCAAATTTGAAAGGGTATATTGCTGGGTATATTAGGAGTTTCAAGGTATTTCAAAGGCCTAAAATGAAGTTCGTCGAGTCTAGTTTCCAACGCAACAAACCGTTAATCCATAAGACAATGGTGTAGAGAGATATTCGCGTTTTCGCGAGACTGCACAGTCAGCCTCGCTGGGACCCACTACGGCGGTGCGACCTTCTTGCGTATTAAATACGTTTTAAAAGGCCATTTAAAGTCATTTTCACTTGAAATTTTTTCCATAAGCTTCTAAGACCTTCCCAAGTCAGTTCATGGAGACCCTAAGCCAAAAAAATAGGGTTTCACCTAAGTTCTATCTTAAGAGTTCCAAGAGAGCAAGAAGAAGCACTCTTAAGGTGTTGGATGCAAGTTGAAGCTTGAGTTCTTGTTGTTGTTGCTGGGTTTAGAGAATTCTTAGAGGTGAAGAAAGCTTAGTAAAGGTAAGAATATTTCTCTCCTCCATGTATTTGAGCTATAGAAGTTGTGACTAACTTGAACGGTTGAAAACTTGTGAAATAAAGCTCAAAAATCGTAGTTGTGATGTTGTTAGTTACTGAACTGTTTTGAAGTAGTTCTTGTGGTATGTTATGGCTGGAAATTGATGGAATAACTTGGATATTCTACTGTTGATTTTGTTCATATTTTTTTGGTGTTGGTTTGAATTGGAAAGAGGTAAAAGATATAGAAGAAGTGCTGCTCGATTTTCTGAAAATCATAGGTATGCTGTTCTTGTTTTGTTGGACTATTTTGAAGTATTACGTACATGTTATTTTTGCTGGAAATTAGAGTAGATAATATGAATATGGTGAACTTGCTGTCGTGGTACATGACCATGTTTTTATATGAGGATTTGATGGAAGAATTGGAAGTAAACTTGAAACAGAATTCATAGAATAAGATGTTGTGCACATGGGCAGCTTTGGAAGAATCTATCAGATGGCTTTTGATTTAACTTAGTATGGAAAAGTGAATATGCATTATAATTGATGTGGTGTTGTTGTATTGGATTGAGTTGAGTTGAGTGGAAGTGGATTCCGGCAGATTTTAAGAGGGTTTAATTTAAAGACTTAAGATAGGCATATGACAATAAGTCTAACAGTAGTATGATTTCTCTTTAATGTAGAATTACGCCTCGGGAGAATAGGCGTTAAGTAGTAGGGGATCAATCAGGTACGTTAAGGCTAGTCCCTTTCTTTCAAAAGGAATGATTCATATGTTATGATTCCATATATGTTTCCATAACCTTCTTACTTCCAAAAGTTAGAAGTTCATGATTCTTAAAAGCTTCTTATGATGTTAAAGATGAGAATGTTTCTATGATGATTATGATGATGATGATGATTCTATTTCTAGAAATTCCAAAGCTTATGATTTTAATGCTATTATGAGATTATTGAGTTTATTTCATGATTTTCTTGAATTGCTCATTGTTGTTGATCTCACCTTATGAATTGTTCCTTCGAGGTTAGATATAGAGATGATGATTATTCCGTAATATAAATCCGAGGTTACCGACCTTACGTCACTCCAATAAAATAGTAGCTTTTAATTGGGCTCTCATGCATGCTTATTTTTATGTATGATTACACCGGGCCTAGTTGGCCGAGCAGACACCACTACGGTGGGCGTAGTGGGTGGCTTATGATTATACCGTGCCTAGTTTGCCGAGTAGACACCACTAGTGGACGGCATGAGATGATTACCCCGGACGCGGGCTAATGATTATGTTATATATGTATGAGAAATGTTTTTGTAAAAAGAAAGCTAAGCATGCATGATATTCGCCTTATGAGGCAATCAGATGTACAGGTTATCTCTTTATCTCATGTTATGTTCCATACTTCTTGTTATGTAATTATTCATGCCTTACATACTCAGTACACTGTTCGTACTGACGTCCTTTCTTTTGGACGTTGCGTTCATGCCCGCAGGTTTAGGTAGTCAGCTAGACCAGTAGGACCTCCCCTCAGCCGCAGTTAGTGCACTCCATTTGGTTCGGAGCTGCAGCCCTTTTTGGTATGCTATCTTGATATACAAATATGTGGGTATGACAGGGCCTTGTCCTGTCTTTTCTACAGTTTATATTCCATAGAGGTCTGTAGACAGTTGTATATTAGTTGGAACGTCGTGTAGTTCTGTCATCTATTATTTTGTGTACAGCACATGTAGCGGCCAAATCGGCATGCGTTGTTATCCTTAGCACATACGCTTGTATATCCATGTGCATGGTTTGTGAGTTTCGATATAAAGTTTGTTGTATTAATTTTACAGAAGTTGGCATAGCTCAGATATAAGTAAAAATGGGCCACCAGGTTACTCAGTGTAGTGCAAGTACGAGTTTAGGGGTACTTGGTCAGTAGTGGTCAGGCACTCGTCACGGCTCATCGGCTTGGGTCGTGACACTCACCTTGAAGGAACAATTATCATAAGGTGAGATCAACAACAATGAATAAAATAAAGAAAATCATGGAATACGCTCAATAATCTCATAATAGCATCAAAACCATAAGTTTTGGAATCTCCAAAATGGAATCATCATCATCATTATTATCATCATGGGAATATCTATCTTAGCATCATAAGAACTTTGAGAATCATAGACTTCTAGCTTTTTAGGAATAAGGATATTATGGAAGTCATGTATGGGTTCATAAGAAGAGAATCATTCCTTTAGAAAGAAAGGGTTTAGCCTTAACATAACTTTTTGGTTTCCTACTACTCAATGCTTATCCTTCCACGCTCGTAAATCTACATTCAAGAGAATTCACACTACTGTTAGGCTTATCGTCATATGCTTATCTTAAGTTATCAAATTAAACCCCTTTAAAATTTGCCAAAATTCGGGCAGCATCTCCCCTGTTTATATCCCTAGCTTGAAATCACAATACCAACAACCAACACAATAACAACAACAACACTAACACCAACAAAAGATCATCATCAATACCAAAATATTCCATAAAACATCCCACACGATATTTATCAACATACAATAACAATATACACTTCCTTTCTTCCGAATCAAGGAGCATAATCTCATCAACACACCAACAACATTAGATGCCATCCATCTGCATTGAAATTATCCAAACAACACGACTACAACATGCTCAAAACAGTCCACAAACTCAACAACTATAACACAACACTTTATGATACATTTCCTCCATAACTATTTTCACTCTTAAGACTTGATAAACCTTCAAATCAACTCAACATAAGAGATAGGATGAAGAACATACCTTATACTCAAAGAACTTTAGCCACACCAACTTTCTTCAACACCAAACTTACCACAACATCAAGTAGAAACAACAACAATCACTTTCTTGATTTAAGGGGTTATAAGTGTTTAAGAGAAATGTATAGATGTGTCTAGAACTCAAAAGAAGTGTAAATGATGAAAAAAGGGGGAATAATAGGCCATTTATACCCTTTGAAAGTCGGTTCCACTGACTTTCCAAGTGGGGCCCGCGGAGCCATTTGGCAACTTATTTTAAAATGCCCATATCTACCTACTCTGATATCGTATTGATGAACCATTTATTGCGTTGGAAACTACACTCGACGAACTTCATTTTAGGCTCTTGAAACACCTCAAAACTCCTGATATACTAGGAGATATACTTCTTTAAAGTTGACCCAAAACTTCTGTCCAAAATTCTGCCAAATTTTCCAAATTTTCGATAAATTTATATTTATTTGATTTGCTTGGTCCCGGAACCTTCCAAAACTCTCCATACATGATGTTTATCATTAATTATACTTAATAATGGTCCTGTCCTTTGGTTCCAAGGTTGTCCTTCCAGGTTACGACTTACGAGATCATAATTCATCCTTTACTTTATTGTTACGTACTTCCCATGGCTTGTACCTTCCAAAACTTCACAGGACATCTCTGATACTCCATTAATAAGGTGAAATACGTGGAGTGCTCATACTGTGAAAGTGAGTGTAACATCCTCCCCCCCCTTAGAAACATACGTCCTCAAATGTCGTAGCTTGCAAGCTTACAATGCTATCATTAATTTTTTGAAATGGTTGTCCTCCTTTAGTTCCTAATTTTCATGCACTTATAATATAAGCTCATTCGTCTTCTTTCATATTCTCCCAATTCTTTGTCGAACTCATTCGTTAGTTCCATATCCTCATGTTCTTATGTATGTACCCAGTGGTCAACTGATATCTAGCTACCGTCCTGGGACCTGTTGCCATTAAGATGGTCTTAACTCATGATTGCTACGGCTATCTACCGATCTGTGAGCACTCTTAATTGTTGTATTCTTTGCCTTGCTCTTTATTTTTCTACTAGTAAACAAATTCTCTTCTTCAGATATGGCACCTTTCTTGCTTGCTTCTCTGATGCTATTTTAGATTGTCCCTTTCTGTACTAGTCGACCTTGTATACATACCCTATCATCTCTGTCACGACCCGACCTACGGGCCGCGACGGGTACCCGAGGCTGACCACCGAGCACCCTTCATTCTACTGCTTAACCTGTCTTTATTCACTTCTCTTGTCGTTTATAATAATAGAAAACGACTTTCATATAGAACATATTTACTTATATAACGTATGCCCTTTGGGCTATTAAAATAATAATAATATACATGGGCTTCCATTTGCATAATGACTATGGGACCATACTACCCACACATACGTATCTACGAGCCTCTACTGGAATACTAGACATATGGACGGGACAGGACCCCGCCGTGCCCAAAATACATGTACACAAAATGATGTCTCAAAATAGCACCTCCGGAATAAAGGAGGGCTTCTGCAACTCCGCTGATGGCTACTGTGAATCGGCACCGTCTCCCTGTCTACCTGTGGGCATGAACACAGCGTCCAAAGAGAAGGACGTCAGTACGAATATTGTACTGAGTATGTAAAGCATGAGCAGTAATGATGGAGAAACATAGCAGTAACATAGGAAATGACATAAGATGGGAGACATCAACATTCTCTTCATAGTACTTACCTGCTTTCCGTAGGAACATTTCATGTGCTATTTCGTGCTTGTATACATACATTCATATCTTTTTACTTACTTACCTTTCATATCTATGCTCTTGTCATACTCATGCTTGTATCACGTACTTGGCATATACATAGCCCTTACTCGGCACTTACATGGTATTAGCATATTCGTACTCTAATTGCTGTCATATACATAGCATACTCGTGCTCGTAAAGATGTCATATACTTATCTCATTCGTACCCACATGAATGTGATGCATATGGTATAATCATACAGGTAACATAATCACATTCATAACGGTACCATACCTGTAGCATACTCGTATTCGTAGAGGTTAGTATCATTCGTACTTGGCCCCTCGGCTCGATGGGTTCGCTAGCATACGTACTCGGCCCTCTTGGCTCGATGGCATTACTGGTATACGTACTCGGCCCTCTTGGGCTCGATAGGACCATTGGTATACGTACTCGACCCTCTTGGGCTCGATGGGCTTAACGATATCACTCCGCCCTGCGGGCTCGATACATACATATATACATATATATCACATAGGGATATCATGACCTTAACATATCTAGTCATCATCTTGCATTCATCATACACATACATACACCTATCATAATGTCGCATCTATTTATACACATTTGATCATTCTCCGTATTCGGCCTCATAGGCTCGACAGCATATCGTATTCGGCCACGAGGGCTCGATCACATCACATATATCTCATATCGTGCATGCATCACCATATCGTCATAATACATATATTTGTGCGTACATACCATATACTCAACATCGTACATCTTGTAGATTTATGATTATGAATTGTCTTATAAGCATATCATGGTTCTATCGTAACTTAACATCACTATCATATATGCATAAGCTGCAATAGCGCCCGACCATATATAGGTGCGGTGTAATAATCAATGCTCATCATAGTATGCTTATCATAACTCATCGTGGTATGCTTGACATCATATACGTATCACAATACACGCATAGGGACTCTTAGCTATTCATACTTTATCGGGGTGACGTAAGGTCGTGGACCCCCGATGTCATTATGAGCATTCTTACGTATTCTGCCTCACCTTGAAGGAACAAGCATAAGGTGAGTGTACATAGTGATCAATATCATTAGATTACATATATTACCTCATTAACTTCTTAGAAGCATCATATCGTAGACTATGACATTTCTAGACTTTAGCTTACTATCATCATCATCGTACTCATCTCATATCTCTTATCTCGTATAGCTATTTACGAGTGAGGATCTTTACTTTCTTAGAGACAGGAACATTCATAGTAAAGGAGGAAATTCATGCCATAGAAGTCATGCCTTGAAAGAAAGGGCTAAGCTTTACATACCTTTGTCGTTTAGCTTATTCTATCGCTTGCTCGTTCTCCTTTAATGCTCTCGTTTACCTTCAATGGAATTCGTATCAACATTAGCTATATAATCGTGGAATCATACTTACTAAGGCTATAGAAATTTGGGCAGCATCTCCTTTGTTTATACTACTTTCCATATTCCATATCAACTCCCCAACATTCATAATAATCATCATGATATCATTAACAATAATCGTAGTTCATTCACATGATTCGCATTCCCTAATTTCACCTCAATTCCCCATAATTATGACTAAAAATCCATCGTCGTATTCTTTCGCATCCAATACTTATTTCATGTTCTATAGGTCATTTATAACACATTTATATCATCAACATATTCATTTCCATGATTCAATTCACTACTAATCACTAATGACATTATTCATCCATTTAATGACCCATTTGCTATACACTCTTTCAATTCATATGTCTCAACATAATAATACTTCAATTAGCATGTAATAAACATGAAACTTACTTTGGATGATGGAGGAACAAGCCTTGGATGACAATTCACCTTTTCACCAAAACCTACTTTCTCTCTCTTGGGATTTCTTGATTTGTATGACTTTTGATGGGTTTCTTTCACTTGATTCTCTTGATTTCTTGTTGTTGATCTTTGATTTCTCTTATTTTCTTGTGGTTGAAGTGTAGAAGATGTTCTAGAGGGTTCTTGAAGTGTAGAGGTGATGGGAAATAAAAAAAATGAAAAGGAAAGGATCCCTTATATAAAATCGGGTTCAAATCCCGATTGGAAATATACGGACCAACATACGGTCCGTATAATTTATACTTGGCCGTATGTTGGACCGTACATTTGGTCCGATGGCTTAAGTCATTACGGGCTAATTCTATGGGGCTGGACATACGGCGTAGATTTTATACGGCCGTATGTCCGGCCGTATGTTTGCCCGTGTTTCCGAAGGTTGTTTCGTCGACTCGTTTGATCTCCGATCCTTGTGGAACCTTCTTAACACTTGTTCTTCACTTCAATACCATTCTAAGGACGTTACAACTCTCCCTTGGGGCATCATTCATACGCCATTAACTCAATGCTCGTACTCTTATCCGATACTCTCAACTTACAACTCGCTTCTCTTTAACAACCTCGCTTTTCTTAACTCGGATGTCTTTGGAAATCTTAATTAGGTCGATCGATTACTATCTCTCGCTCCTCTAAACCTCATGTTCATCGCGTCCCTCATGAGTCTATTCACTTGTACGTTAAGGGAAATTTCCGAGGTGTAACATTCTCCTTTTAATTCCTTGATCAGACTCCTTAATTCCTTACAATATTATCTTAGTTCCACCTATGGTAGCCCCCAGATGATTTTCAATAGTATTTCCTTGCTAGTGACTTATTATTCTCAGTGATTATTTGATGTCAGATTGTCTCTTATCCTTATCCCTGGTCACATGTGGCCTTTCTTACTCCTTCAGTTACCCCTTGGAGTACTTTACTGCATATCTAAATGTACCTAAAATTTCTTTGGCTCGAGTGATTTGAGTCATAGTTCGGCATACAACGTATTGCGTGCACGAAACTTATTTCTCTTTGATTCACTAAACCTTCATCATCTTTTCATACCTTCCTTTTCACATTTGTCTCATAATATACTTGCATTTAGTCCATTCTCACTTTTCTTTAGCACATTCTTGACATATCGGTTCATCTCGAATTTTGGCTCCTTCAATCTAGTATATTTCCTCTTTTGAGCTTGGGAATATTGCAGTTCATCTTAGAATTAAATTTGTTCTTCCCCCCTTTTAAAGGATTTTCTCATATATACCAGTAATCTTCGAGTATTAACCGTCATTAATAGTCATCTGGCCGACCTTAGCGATCCTTCAACTCTTCTATTCCATATAATGCCGGAGTTCTTTCATCGCATGGTTTGACTTATTTCCTTTTTGCTAGTTGAGTTCTTGTATCAAATCAAAATGCTTATACATATCGGATACAATTCAGATGCCTTATTTATTGTCTTTTCACTTCTACCTTTCATGACTAGTAGTCCCCTAGGCTAATGAATTAATGGGGACATCGGAATTCAATAAGCCCCATATGGAGTGTCCAACTATACCACACTCCTTTAGCCCTAGTCTTCCTCCGCGACTACCTTCTTAATATCCTTGAAATTCTCCTTCCTCAAAACAGTCCATATATATATATATATATATATATATCTCAAATTTTCTCGGTTTTCTTCATGATCACATCTTTGCATCTTTCACACAACCATTGTCTTATAATTTCAATTTGTTTTCCCTTGGGCAAGCCTACTGACTCATTAACCTTCTCCTTGTTGTCGACGGCCACATAATTCCCTTTAACCATTTCGTTAACACCTCCTCCTCCCTTTAGTCCTCATAGTTTCTTTACTAATAAAATGCCTGTTTCCATTAGTCATCCTTTACTCTTAGGTTAGGAAACTATGGAGTGTTTCGTTACGAGTGCGAATCCCTTTTGATGTTGAAAATCTCTTCTTGAGGTACTTTCTTCCCTAAAATAGGCATGTCAATCATGGGTTCACATCCATTCTCCTGGTTAAATCTCAGTAGTTTAAAATTTCCTTGTTGCTCTCGTAAGACCTGCTTATTTCTTCTCAAGGATGCACCTTTGTTCATTGTTTACAACATTCTTAGTTCTAGTCATGAAAACGTATAGGTTGGTTCCAAGGTCCTCACGTTCATCTTTTGTCACGTACAACATTACTCTATGTCCCGTTGATTTGTTTAAATTTGATCCTATCGTCTGCTTTCCTGCTTTCATCCTAACCTTTTCCTCAAATATATTTTACCTGAACCGCAATGGTATACGTTTTCCTTGTCCAAGTTTCTCTCCTTTTCATGACATCATAACTTTCTTTTTCCTAATGCTCGTGCTTATATATTTGGTTGCGTTACCGCTATCTGACTTTAATTCTCGAGAAAACCCAATCCTGATTCTCTTGCTTGCTACCTCAATTTTGACATACAACACAATCAATACTTTTAACATGTCGTAATCAATCATAAAGGTATACATAATACTCGATGTAGACACTCGTGACTTATCTTTTTATCTCTTTTCAACACCTTTTCTTGCGAGATATCCCATTGCCATTTGATTTTGTCCTGAATCTGTGGCTTTAATAAATCTCCCCTCTGTTTTCGTCCAGCTAGCCAGACTCATACCTCGCGATCCTTTCGGAATCGTCATTGTAAAGCCCTGGCGATATAACTTTACTCGAACTTGTACCCCTTTAACCATTTCGTTGACACCTCCTCCTTCCTTTAGTCCTCATAGTTCCTTTTGTTTTCTTTTACTCGTACTTATAGCCTGTCTCTTTGTCTAAGATAATCAACCTCGCATCCTTTAATTTCCTGTGGCATCCGAATCGATCCTTGCGATATTTTATCTTCACTTGTACACCTACTCTCTTCTCTCCTTACACATAAACCGACATCGCACCTAATTTCTCTATCGTCAAATAACCTTCACAACACCCGTCTGAAAAAAAAAATTGAGGTGAATCCTTCTTATAAGGATTATCTAGAAATACACCACATATTCCTAAGGTTGATACAATCTCTACTTCCTTTATCGGCCAAGCAACATCACATTTAGAATTTATATAAGCAATCTAAAAGGCAATCATAATTGCAATCCAACTTACCTAACCATTTCTCATTCTTGAGTTCAAGGTCGTCATTAATACCCGAAGTAACTTGGCCATAATGATTCTCAGAATAGTACCAACTATCAAATACTCAGAATCCCCTTGAAGTCGAATGACTGGTGACTTCTAAATCCCAATGTAAACCCACATCATATAGGAAAGTCTGATAAAATGAGTCTGTGTGCCTGTCATCAACCCGTCCTGATCTTATGTATATGTATAAACTTCTAGAGTAAAACTTTTCCCCTACTCGTTAACTTCCTTTCCCATATCAGTATCTTTTCGTTATCTCTTACTCACCAGTTTATAAATCGTAATACTGCATTTGAATTCTTAGTGTCAACTTTCCCTATATCTTCAATAAATCTCAATTCTCCAAAATCTCGAATGCACTCATTCCAACTCCTTTAATTACTAATCATTTTTTCCCTCCAGGGTTATTCCCTTATATTAAATTAAAATCATTCTTAAACTTCTCTTTGAAAGCGTCTCGTAATGGTTTATTCAATCATGACTTACCAAATATCCGATTGTCACATTTTCCCTTCATTCTTTCTCTATAGCATAGACATTCAAACAATTCAATTAGTAAAAATTTGGGCGAGTTTCCCTCTATACTTCTTATCGCCTTGTTCACGCACACAAATTTAAAACACATCCAATGCCTCACGGGGCGATCGCAAATACCCGTAATATCTAGCTCAAGCTCTTATATCAAAGTCTATCAGTATCAATAAGGTAGGAAACATACCTTTCGGAGTAACAACTTCAATTCTCATCAATTACTTCATAGCGGCATAATCAATTGCTTATCCACAATCAAAACATTTAAGATTAAAATCAGGGACATCACATCCTATGATTTAGCTCTACGACACGATCTAAGATAAAAAGGAAGGGTCAATTGTTCCTAAATGCCCTGCAGCCTCTTTTTTATAAGTGTGGCACGCTTCACACCCATAAACAAGACTCTACTAGATACGGCTTCTAAACACTCCCGATGACGAACTGCTCTGATACCACTTTTGTCACGACCCAACCTGAGGGCCATGACGGGCACCCGGAGCTAACAGACTGAGCACCTCTAAACATACATCTCATAACCATTTCTGGGTGGACCATAAATATAGCTCGTAGATATCATAATCTGTAAGGACATATATCACAACATAAAGGCACATCTCATATAATCTTCAACAATTATGCCCATCGTCACCAGTCGACAAGGCTACTAAAATGTTATACAACGATATGAACCGGTAGGGTTATGAAATGTCTAACTGTACACACATATTGTAACACTCCGTAGATCCGAGTTAAGTGTGAAAGTGTCTTAGAGAATTGGACTTTACTATTTTTGTCAAATGTAAAATACGGCCAAGAATACGGCCCGTATATTGAAATACGATCAGTATACCTTGGAAGTATTTCACCCACCTTCTTAGGTGGCTCACAATTTTTGGCTATCATAAAATACGGCGAGAGTTTACGGCCCGTATTTTGAAATATGTTCCGTATTTCTGGACATATTTCACCGGTTCCCTAAGACTGCTCACTATTTCATTATTGTTAATTACGGCCACAGAATATGGCTTGTATTTTGAAATACGGTCCGGAGTTCTGGCCGTATTTCACCATCCGCCAACTGTGTATTTAAATAACGAGATTCAGTTAATTTTATGAATTATTCTCATTCTCATAAACCCTAAGGACGAAAATATTTTCTCCAAGTCTCCAAACCTTAAGGTAAGAACATCTTTAACATTATTAATAATTCCTAGCATTAAACACATGATTCTTAATATGATTGTTGAATGAAAAACCTAGGGTTCGCAAAGTATCCTTTTCAATGTGACTCAAGCTAGGGTTTTGGGTGGTCTTCGTTGTAAAAGTAAATTGTTGAATTACGTAAGGCTTAATTAAGGTATGTCACTTTTGAAAATCTTATTTTGGAATGCATGACTTCTTTTCAAAATTTCTTTATTGAATAGAAAGGTGAACTTCTCATATTTTGAAACCCTAGTTCATTTTTTATCATAATTGGTGTGTGTAAGGGGGACAAGCCCACATTAGGCCTTAATTGTACTATACCCTATACATGTATATGTGATCCCAACTGTTTTTCCTCTATAAGAGATGATCAATAATAAGGGTTAATGGTTGGTAATGAGGTTTTCATGAGAAACTATGACAATTGAACTTTGTTTAAAGAAGTGGAAACATTTTAAAACTTAATGCTAACGGATGGTGTGACTACATTGAGATAATTTTTATTTAGCTTCTATGCTATAATTTTGCTTCCATGCTATGAATTTGATTGTTGTGTTTAGCCTAGCTACTCGGGGGAAAGGGTAGTCACTATGGATCCTAGTGTGGTAATTGCCTAGCCATTCGGGAGAAAGAGTGGCCACTACCGGGTTCGCTACCCGGAGTGTGGTTTATGCCTAGCTATTTTAGAGGAAGGATAGCCACCGAGAATTACATAT
The DNA here is from genome assembly GCF_029784015.1 of Lycium ferocissimum. Classification (NCBI taxonomy): domain Eukaryota; kingdom Viridiplantae; phylum Streptophyta; class Magnoliopsida; order Solanales; family Solanaceae; genus Lycium; species Lycium ferocissimum. Next base: position 13,360 of record NW_026713319.1, on the reverse strand, counting down.
TCCGGTGTGGTGCGCTGTGACTAGGGAACCTCTACAGTCATCCCTTTGATGTGCTTGATTCTTGGGCCTGTATTGGCATGTGTGATATTCTTATTTTCTCATGGAATTGTTGTTGTTAATTATGATCAATTGAAAGGCATATTTGAAGTTGTACCTTGACAAGAGGCCTTATAATCGGTTTTTATATTTCTTATTGAGATACACAAACTGAATTACTGTTCTTACATTGGTTTCACGTGATTTTCAGGACTGATTTCTTTATGTATTATTGTAATCTATTTTTTTATTACTTATTGTCCCTGAGGCACTCACTGAGTACTAAGTACTCAGGCATACCATTGTTGTTTTTTATGGTATGTTAGGTAACGAAGAAGAGCAGGTTCTTGATACTCTGGGCATTTAGGAAGGACTTGCGGTTGCTGCTGATTTGATGAACTCACACGTTCATTCGTGGGACACCCTATTTATTTGTTTATTCATTATATTAGTTTTCCGGGCTGCTTCCCGATGAGTCAAACTATTATTCCTTTATCTTAGCAGCTCCATTGTGTACATTCTTGTGGGTAGTTGTTGAGTTATTTATTAACTCTCGAGCACGTTATTACGTTTGACTGGTATATGATTAATAAAGACTTTCGCTGATTTAATTCATATATTCATAATTTGTTTACATTTATTTTATAAACTGTTGGAGGCGAATATTGAACATGGCGGGTTCAAGTATTGTTATTGCATCTTTTAGGTTCTTCTGATGTTGTTCATGACGTCGGATTTTGGTCACGTCCAGGGTGGGTTTTGGGGCGTGACAAGCTTGGTATCAGAGCCTAGGTTCAGATACATCCTAGGATTACTGTCAGTGTCTGTGGAGCTATTTCTAGTGAAGTTTTCCTTGGGCAGCCTGATCACCTGCATGACTGAGAAACTCCCAGGACATTTATAGGTGTTTCCTATTCTTCTTGATTCTAGATTGTGCTGTAAAGCTTGAAATCCTTTTAGGATCATTCTAATGCGTTCGTTAATTCATGCCTATTACAGAAATGGCTCTAACACGATCCAAAAATGGTAACTGAGGGAGTCCCGTGGGAGCTAACCAAAATCTTGGGGGCGCGAATGCTGGTAAAGGAAATAATGCTGGAAATTAAGCACCACCTCGAGCACCCCCTGCTCCTACTTTTCCTGCTGCGGGTGTGCCTGAGATTGGGTCAATGCAGATAGCGATCCAAATACTAACTATATTAGTTGCAGCTCAGAAACAACGTGGAGGTGTGGAACCTAATGGTGGAGGTAGACTTAAGCAGTTTCTGCACTTTAAGTCACCACAGTTCTTTGGGACACGAGAGGTGGATGACCCCCAGCACTTCTTAGATGAAACTTTTAAGGCGTTGAGGGCGATGAATGCCAATGGTTCTAAAGCTATGAGGTTTGCTTCTTATCAGTTAAAGGATGTTGCTCATGCATGGTTTGAGATGTGGGAGTTTGCGAGAGGTGATTAAAGGGGTGATGCTATTGTGGCTCGTACGTGGGCTAAATTTGAGGAGGCGTTCAGGGAGAGGTTTCTATCTGATGAGGACAGATTTTCTATGGCTACGAAATTTGAAAAGCTGGAACAGGGTAACAAGTCGGTTCGCGAGTATAGTTTGGAGTTCACCCGTCTTTTAAAGTATGCTTTATACATGATTCCGACTAAAAAGCATAAGTTGACTCATTTTGTGAAAGGCTTGGTACCACATATCAAGTCTGCATGCGCTGCTGTTGCTATGTCGCCTACTTTTACTTTCTTATCTCTTGTTGGGTTTGCTGAACAACAAGAAAGTTGGAAAAATATAGAGAGAATGGATCGAGATCAGAACAAGAAGGACCAATCGGCAGGTGGCTTCCGTGGTAATAGCTATAAGGGAGGGCAGAGTAAAGGGTATTCTGCACCTGCTTAGTCTGGCACATATTTAAATGTCAGTGTGCCTTCTGGTGGGCAAGGTCAAAAGAATAATAACGCAAGCAGGTTCTTCCAGGGTAGTAGTCTATCTGCTGTATGGGAAGATCGTATCTGTCATCACTGTGGTATTAAGGGGCATCTTAAGAGGGAATGCAGAAAGTGGCTACGCGAGATGGCTGCCATGTCTAACCAAAGGAATGATTCGCACATACCGCATCTCGCATAAAAATCTGCCTGCTGGTAATGCTAACAATAATAATCAGAATGCTCGTAATAATGGCAAAGGAAGGGAAGTTGCTAACACTTCTGGTGGAGGGATAGCTCGACTTTATGGGCTGACTAGTAGGGAAGCTACTGAGGCTTCTGACGCTGTGGTTACAGGTATCCTTACCATCTATTCTCATGATGCTTATTCATTGATTTATCCGGGTTCAAATTTATCCTATGTGATGCCTTATTTTACTCTTGATATGGGTATGAAACCCGAACCTTTGTTGGAACCCTTTGTTATTGATACGCCTTCTGGTGTTCCTGTTATTGCTTCTAGAGTGTATAGAAATTGTGTTGTTGTGATTAAAGGTCATGAGACCGTGGCTGATTTGTATGAACTTGAGATGGTGGATTTTGATGTAATTATGGGGATGGACTGGTTGTCCGCATGTTATGCTAATGTGGATTGTCGCTATAAGTTAGTTCATTTCGCCATTCCCGATGAGCCTCTTATTGTGAGGGAGCGTGAAATTGCTAAACCAAGGGGTAGATTTATTTCCTATATTAAAGCTTATAAGATGATCACTAAGGGGTGTATTTATCATTTGATTGTTGTTACTGATACAAAAACCCTAGTACCGAAATTTGCATCGGTTCCCATAGTTAGTGATTATCCCAAAGTGTTTCCCGAAGATCATCTTGGTATTCCTCCTGATATAGTTATTGAATTTTGGGATTGATGTTATTCCCGACACCCAACCTATTTCTATCCCTCCTTATCGTATGGCTCCAGCGGAGCTAAAGGAATTAAAGGATCAGTTAAAGGACTTGTTGGATAAGGGCTTCATCCGACCAAGTTCCTCACCTTGGGGTGCTCCAGTCTTGTTTGTTAGGAAGAAGGATGGTTCCCTTAGGATGTGTGTTGACTATCGCCAGCTTAATAAGGTGACCATTAAGAATAAATATCCTTTGCCTAGGATAGATGATCTATTCGACCAACTTCAGGGTGCTAAGTCTTTTTCGAAGATTGACTTAAGGTCTGGGTATCACCAATTAAAGATAAAAGAGAAGGATATTTTGAAAACCACTTTCCGTACTGGTTATGGGCACTTTGAGTTTCTAGTGATGTCCTTTGGGTTGACTAATGCGCTTGCTGCATTTATGGATTTGATGAATCGTGTGTTTAAGCCTTGTCTAGATCACTTCATTATTATGTTTATCGATAATATCTTGGTGTATTCTAAAAGTAGTGAGGACCATGCTAATCATTTGAGAATAACTTTGACAACACTTGAGGAGAATAAGCTTTATGTGAAATTCTCTAAATGTGAATTCTAGCTTGAGTCTGTGGCTTTCTTGGGTCATGTGGTGTCTGGTGACGGTATCAAGGTAGATCCTCAGAAAATTTCAGCGGTGAAGGATTGGCCTAGACCCACGAGTGTGACTGATATTCGTAGTTTCTTGGGCTTGGCAAATTATTACAGAAAGTTTGTGGAAGTATTTTTGTCTATAGCCTCTCCATTGACTAAGTTGACGCAGAAGACTGCTAAGTTTCAGTGGTCCGAAGCTTGTGAAAAGAGTTTCTAAGAGCTTAAGGCAAGATTGACTTCAGCTCCTATTTTGACTTTACCCTCTGGGTCTGGTGGATATATGGTGTATTGTGATGCTTCTAGAATTGGTTTGGGTTGTGTGTCAATGCAGAATGGTAAGGTGATTGCTTATGCTTCACGACAGTTGAAAAAGCATAAGAAGAATTACCCGACTCATGACTTGGAATTGGTTGCTATGGTTTTTGCTTTGAAAATTTGGCGTCATTTTCTGTATGGTGAGCATTGTGATGTTTTTACTGATCACAAAAGTCTGCAATATATCTTCAAGCAGTGAGAGTTGAACCTCAGACAAAGGAGGTGGTTGGAGTTGTTAAAAGATTATGACTTGAATATTTTGTATCATCCTGGCAAAGCCAATATGGTTGCTGATGCTTTGATTGGGAAGTCCATAGGCACGTTGGCATATTTACGTGCACATGACATGCCTATGGGAAGAGAAATTCGAAGACTTACTAGTCTTGGTGTCAGACTTGATGAAACCGAAGAGGGTGAGTTAGTGGGAGTCACGCCAGCGCGATCTGATATCGTGGAGAGGATCAAGTCAAAGCAATATGATGATGAATTTTTGGCGAAAATGTGAGATAGAGTGGAAAGGGGTGAGTACACTTCATTCATTGTTGGAACAGGCGATAGTGTTCTGCAGTTGCATAGAAGATTGTGTGTTCCTGATGTTGATGGTCTTCGACAAGAATTGATGATGGAAGCTCATAGTTCGAAGTATTCTGTTCATCCGGTATCCACCAAGATGTATAAGGATTTGAGACAACACTATTAGTGGAAGAGCATGAAGGTTGATGTTTCTAACTTTGTGGCTAAGTGTCTAAACTTTCAATAGGTGAAGGCTGAACATCAAAGGCCTGGTGACTTGGCTCAAAACATTGAGATTCCTCAATGGAAGTGGGAGATGATAAATATGAATTTTTTTGCAAGTTTACCTCGCACAAAGTCCAAGTATGATTCAATTTGGGTGATCGTGGATAGACTCACGAAGCCTACCCATTTTCTTCCTGTGAAGATGTCATATGCCGTGGCAGAGTACGCTAAGTTATATTTGAAGGAGATTGTTAGGTTGCACGGTGTTCCGGCATCTATCATATACGACGGGTACGTAATTTATCTTGCTCGTTTACGGCGGACGTTTCAAGAAGGTTTGGGGACTAGAGTGAAATTGAGCACTGCCTTTCATCCTCAAACTGACGGGTAGGCAGAGAACTATTCAAACTTTGAAGGCTATGTTGCGTGCTTGTGCAATAAATTTTGAGGAAGTTGGGATGAACACCTACCTCTAGTGGAATTCGCTTACAACAACAGCTATCAAGTGAGTATTCAGATGGCTCCTTATAAGGCTTGTTGTGAGAGGCGTTGTCGGTCTCCAATTGGTTGGTTTGAACCAACGGAAGTAGAGTTTTTGAGTCCCGATTCAGTTCATGAGGTGATTGAGAAGTTGTATCTTATAGTGCAGCCACTGAAGACCGCTCAGAGTGGACAAAAGTCTTATACGGACATGAGGCGTAGGGAATTGGAATTTGTTGTTGGTGACAAGGTTTTCTTGAAAGTGTCACCTATGAAGGGGGGTAATGCATTTTGGCAGAAAGGGCAAGCTTAGTCCTCGCTATATTGGTCCTTACGAGATTACAAAAAGGGTTAGGGAGGTAGCTTACGAGTTGAGATTACCGGTTGAGATGTCCATGGTTCATCCGGTGCTACACATTTTGATGTTGAGATTGTACAAACTTGATCCTTCCCATGTGTTGCACCATAAAGATATTGAAATTGATGAAGCTCTATCTTATGAAGAAGAACTAGTTCAGATTTTTGATCGTCAAGTTAGAAGGTTGAGAACAAAGGATATAGCGTCGGTTAAAGTGTTGTGGCGAAACCATAATACTAAGAAGCTACTTGGGAAGCAGAGGAGGACATGAAGAAAAGATATCCTCACTTGTTCCCTATGGCAGGTATGAGCTAGCGTTTTAATTATTCGTAGATGAATCGTTGTGTTGTTTGAAACAACTTGTGGTTTAGTGAATTCTTTCTAGGCTACGATCCTCATTCGAGGACGAATGATCTTTAAGGGGGGGATAATGTAACACTCCGTAGATCCGAGTTAAGTGTGAAAGTGTCTTGGGGAATTAGACTTTACTGTTTTTGTCAAATGTAAAATACGGCTAAGAATACGGCCCATATTTTGAAATACGGTTCGTATACCGTGGGCGTATTTCACCCACATTCTTAGGTGGCTCACCGTTTTTGGCTATCATAAAATACGGCCAGAGTTTACGGCTCGTATTTTGAAATACGGTCCGTATTTCTGGACGTATTTCATCTCTTCCCTAAGACTGCTCACTGTTTTCATTATTGTTAAATACAGCCATAAAATACGGCCCGTATTTTGAAATATAGTCCGTATTTCACCAGCAGCCAGCTGTGTATATAAATAACGGGATTCACTTAATTGAATGAATTATTCTCATTCTCATAAACCCTAAGGACGAAAACCTTTTCTCCAAGTCTCCAAACCTTAAGGTAAGAACATCATTAACATTATTAATCAATCCTAGCATTAAACCCATGATTCTTAACCTGATTCTTGAATGAAAAACCTTGGGTTTGCAAAGTAATCCTTCTCAAGCTGACTCAAGCTAGGGTTTTGGGTGTTCTTCGTTGTAAAAGTAAATTGTTAAATTACGCAAGGCTTAATTAAGGTATGTCTCTTTTGAAAATCTTATGTTGGAATGCATGACTTCTTTTCAAAAGTTCTTTATTGAATAGAAAGGTGAACTTCTCATATTTTGAAACCCCAATTCATGTTTTTATCATGGTTGGTGTGTGTGAGGCGAGCAAGCCCACATTAGACCTTAATTGTACTAAACCCTATACATGTGTATATGATCCCAACTATTTTTCCTCTATAAGAGATGATCAATAATAAGGGTTAATGGCTGGTAATGAGGTTTTTACGAGAAACTATGACAATTGAACTTTGTTTAAAGAAGTGGAAACATTTTCAAACTTAATGCTAACGGATGGTGTGACTACATTGAGATAATTGTGATTTAGCTTCTATGCTATAATTCAGCTTCCATGCTATGAATTTGATTGTTGTGTCTGGCCTAGCTACCCTGGAGGAAGGGTAGTCACTACGGATCCTAGTGTGGTAATGGCCTAGCCATTCGGAAGGAAGAGTGGCTATTACCGGGTTTGCTACCCGGAGTGCGGTTTATGCCTAGCTATTTGGGAGGAAGGATAGCCACCGAGAATTACATATTCCGATGTGGTGTACTGTGACTAGGGAACCTCTACGGTCATCCCTTCGATGTGCTTGATTCTTGGGCCTGTATTGGCATGTGTGATATTTTTATTCTCTCATGGAATTGTTGTTGTTAATTATGATCAATTGAAAGGCATATTTGAAGTTGTACCTTGACAAGTGGCCTTATAATTGATTTTGATAATTCTTATTGAGATACACAAACTGAATAGCTGTTCTTACCTTGGTTTCACATGCTTTTCAGGACTGATTTCTTTATGTATTATTGTACTCTATTTTCTTATTACTTATTGTCCCCGAGGCACTCACTGAGTACGAAGTACTCAGACATACCATTATTGTTTTTGATGGTATGTTAGGCAATGGAGAAGAGCAGGTTCTTAATACTCCAGGCGTTTAGGAAGGACTTGCGGTTACTGCTGATTAGGTGAACCCACACGTTTGTTCATGGGATACCCTATTTATTTGTTTATTCATTATATTAGTTTTTTGGGTTACGTCCCGATGAATCAAACTATTATTCCTTTATCTTAAAAGCTCCATAGTATACATTCTTGTGGGTAGTTGTTGAGTTATTAATTAACTCTCATGCACGTTATTACGTTTGACTAAGTTTTTTATTAATAAAGACTTCCGCTGATTTAATTCATATATTCATGATTTGTTTAAATTTATGTATAAACTGTTGGAGGCGAATATTGAACCTGACGGGTTAAAGTATTGTTATTGCATCTTTTAGGTTCTTCCGATGTTGTTCATGACGTCGGATGCCTGCTCACGTCTAGGGTGGGTTTTGGGGCGTGACACATGTCTACGAGCCTCTACATAGAATACAAGTGATCATAAGGACCAATACCAACAGTCTGCAGCTCTGAAGTAAGTGGAGTGCTCCTGAGAATCCACCTACGGATCTGATCCATCTCCCTGCCTACCTACGGGCATGAGAAAAGCGTCCACAAGAAAGGACGTCAGCCTTAACATACCTTTTTGGTCTCCTACTACTTAATGCTTAGCCTTCCACGCTCGTAAATCTACATTCAAGAGAATTCACACTACTGTTAGGCTTATCGTCATATGCATATCTTAAGTTTTCAAATTAAACCCCTCTAGAATCTGCCAAAATTGGTGCAGCATCTCCCCTATTTATATCCCTAGCCCGAAATCACAATACCAACAACCAACACAACAACAACAACACTAACACCAACAAAAAGATCATCATCAATACCAAAATATTCCATAAAACATCCCACACGATGTTTATCAACATACAATAACAATATACCTTCCTTTCATTCGAATCAAAGAGCAAAATCTCATCAGCACACTAATAGCATTAGTTACCATCCATATACATAGAAATTAGCCCAACAACACGACTACAACATGCTCAAAACAGTCCACAAACTCAACAACTATAACATAACACTTTATGATACCTTTCCTCCATAACTATTTTCACTCTTAAGACTTGCTAAACCTTCAAATCAACTCAACATAAGAGATAGGATGAAGAACATACCTTATACTTAAAGAACTTTAGCCACACCAACTTTCTTCAATACCAAACTTACCATAACATCAAGTAGAAACAAGAACAATCACTTTTCATGAACTAGTTTGGTGTAATCTTGTTGAATTCTTGATTTAAGGGGTTATAAGTGTTTAAGAGAAGTGTATAGATGTGTCTAGAACTCAAAATAAGTGTAAATGATGAAAAAAGGGGAATAATAGGGTATTTATACCCTTTGAAAGTTGGTTCCACCGACTTTCCAAGTGGGGCCCGCGGAGCCATTTGGTAACTTATCTTAAAATGCCTATATCTCCCTACTCCGATGTCGTATCGACGAATGGTTTGTTGTGTTGGAACCTAAACTTGATGAAATTCATTTTAGGAACTTGAAACACCTCAAAACTTCTGACATACTAGGAGATATACTTCTCTAAAATTTACCCAAAATTTCTGTCCAAAATTCTGCAAAATTTCCCAAATTTTCGACAAACTTGCTTTTCTTCGATTTGCTTGGTCCCGGAATCTTTCGAAACTTTCCATACATGTTATTTATAATTAATTATACTTTATAATGGTCATGTCCTTTGCTTCCAAGGTTGTCCTTCCCAGTTATGACTTACGAGATCGTAATTCATCATTTACTTCATTGTTACGTACTTCCCATGACTTGTATCTTCCAAAACTTCACAGGACGTCTCTGATATTCCATTAATATGGTGAAATACGTGGCGTGCTCATGCTATGAAAGTGTGAGGTGTAACACAACCAATATACGAAATAAGCCACCCACAGGCAATCAAAGTATAACACATGCCAATACAGGCCCTAGTTAATAAAACGAAGGGATGACTATGTAAGGTTTTCTAAACAGCATAGAAGCACCACACTAGGGCAATTTAACCCTCGATGACCACTCTTCCTCCTAAATGGCTAGGCTAACCCCACTAGAATATATAGTGACTACCCTTTCTCCCGAGTAGCTAGAACAAACACAAACAATAGAATCATGGCATTTAGCCGAATCATCAATCATGGCATACAAGCCGAATCACAAGTCCTATTATGATAGCTGAATTATTCCTGCTGGATTATGTTCATCTTCCCATTATGGGGGTACATCAATTCATTTTAGTTTTAGAAAATAGACTCACTTCTTTAAACAAGTTTCACGTTCAACACAATCCATTTATAGAGCATTCACATGAGATAATCAAGCTTTCCAACTATCATGTTTAAACATCTCTTAAGGGTAATTCGAGTTCAATTACAAATCTTTATATCTCAATCTTTAATCATCCCTTAGAGAGGAAAACAATCATGAATACGTATATATAATATAGTACAAACAAAGTTCAATGTGGGATTTTCCCTCACGCACAAAAACTACAACCAAAGTCACACAAATTGTTTCAAAAGAGTACGCATTAAAAGTGACATACAAATCACCTTCATAGTCAAAAATGATTTTTAAAAGAGACAAACAAATCACCTTCATAGTCAAAAAGGATTTTAAAAGAGACATACATCCAAAGAAGGTTTTCAAAAGAGACATACGTTCGAAGAAGGTTTTCAAAAGAGACATACGTCAAACCAATGTTTTCAAAAGAGAGATACCTTAAATCCCGTTATAAGCTAGCAACCGGATTCTTCAAAGTACAACAATCATACTATAATGGTTTTTAAATGACAAATTTTAGAGCTTTAACGAATTCTAGGGATTTCTACCCTTATTCGAAAACTAGGGCTTTTCTAGCCTTAAAAACGGGTTCTTGAACCCTTTCATGAATCACTAACGGATTCCAACCTTGTAGAACTTTCTACTCCAACCCAAAATTTATTAATACTAGGAAAGTTTAGAAACTTTACCTCTTAGACAAAATCCACACACCCCTATCTCCTTCTTCTTGAGATTTCAAGAACTTAGGGTTTTAGAGAAATGATTTACTATCAAGAGGGGATGAATATGGTGTGGGAATGATCAAGATTGAGTGGAAATTCACCTTAGGGTTAGAGAGACTTTTCTAGAATTCTTTTCCTCAAAACTATTGATTTGGAATGAAGTGGGAAATAACACAACGAAGTAGGACTTAAAGAAAATTCGAAACCAGAAATATAACCCGTTCCGCGTTGACCCCGCGTCGCAGGTGTAACGCCTGGTCATGGGATCCACGTTGGCCATGCAACGCAGCTCTAATGTTTAAGCATAATTTTGTCTGCACCTGAATTTTGTGTGATGGGCCCACGATGCATGCTTAACACGATTTCCAATAATCGATATTTGCTCAGTAAAACAATCATAACCCTATGTATATAGTTCAGTTTGAGCCCTACTTTATATGGTTGGAAAAGTATTTCAGAGACCTACAACTTTCACGCTTTGAGTTTTCTCAAATTCCTAATACAAATGCCTGAAAATGGGACATAACTTAAAACTTTCTCAGACTTAGACGAATTTCAGGATTTTTGATGAACTTCCTCACCTCGTTTGACCCCGAAAAGATCATTTAACACCTGTACCCATCCCCAACGGATCCATAGAGCTAAGATGACATCTGAACCCCAATTATTACACATTAACACCTAAATTAGATTTACGGGATGTTACATTATCCCCCCCTTAGGATCATTCGTCCCCGAATGAAAGTCATGGCCTCAGATTTTCGCTAAACCTCAAATCTTCAATTTTTTTGCTAGAGTTCCTTTGTATGGCATGCTATCCCAAACAAAACCGTGTCCTCATAAAGACTCCCACAACTACACCAGACAAGCCTAAGCATGGAATAAGGGATTCACTCCTATAGTCTACCTCGAGATTTAACGATATTACTCTTCTAATCTATAACGGGTTCATCTAGAAATACAAGACTAACTATTTTAATAGGCAACCTAGAATTGCATAGCACTTAGAAAGCTAGTCTATCCCTATAATCACTTTGAAGTTCACCATTCCCATTTCCAACAAATCAGAAGTAGTCTCACGGCCCTTAACTACGGCTACACAATCTCTATAGATTCTAGAAATAACGAGGCTACTAGTAAGGTATTCATAATATAGGATTCTAACAATTGTTTGGGTTCCACATCAAAATCAAGGGCAAGATACTGAGTTATATAAGAAAGAGTCGAACTCAAATCGATCAACAAATATGCTTCAAGAGAACATATAGTTAAAATACTGTGACCACGACGACGGGGTCTTCCGGCCTCCACCAGTCGAAACCATAAAGTCGAGCTTGTCCCCCATTAGCTGTGCTAGCAACCTCTTTACCAGCCCCATTACCACAAGCATTAGGAGTGTTGTTAGCATTACCATCAGAGGGATTATTCCTCTGGCTAGACCATTTCATGCAACCACTTCCTACAATCTCTTTTAATGTGCCCCCTTATACCACATGATGAAAAATACGATCATCCACGTCCCGGATGAGTGTCTATTACCACCGTGCGAATATTTGTTCTGACTGTTGTTTCTCTAACCTTGTCCCCCAGATGGAACACCCACGTTAGGCCTAGAAATAGACTGATCAGGTGCAGAATTTCCTTTCCACTACCCTCCATCATACGAACCAGTGAAACCACCCGCATATCGGGCTTTCTTACTTTGTTCCCTTTCAACCATCTCTTTGCCCTTCCAATTCTCTTATTGCTCAACGAACCCAACTAAAGATAAAAATGTACAAACAGGAGACATAGCAGCAGCAACACACGTAGGCTTGATAAGTGGCACTAAACCACACATAAATCGGGTCAACTTGAACTTTTTAGTTGGAATCATATACGTTGCATACCGTGCTAGACGAGTAAACATCAAACTGTACTCACGAACGGACATAGTGCCCTGCTTAATCTTCTCAAAACTTAGTAGCCATAGCAAACCGCTTCTCATCAGATAGAAACCTCTCCATGAATGCCCCCTCAAATTGAGTCTAAGTAGGAGGTGGAGCATTATTACCCCGCTCAGTCTCCTATAATTCAAACCAAGTATGAGCAACATCTTTCAATTGATATGATGGAAAATCCACAGGTTCAAAACCATGAGCACCCATAGCCCTTAGAGCTTTGAATGTCTCATCCATAAAGTACTGGGGATCTTCTTGTTCTCGTGAACTAAAGAACTTGGGCGGATTCAGCCCCAAAATATGCTTAGGTCTTCCCCCACCACCCCGTATTAGATCCGTACCCCACGCTGTTGTTGGGCTGCAACAAGAGTAGTAAGTATCTGGATCGCATTCTGTATCGACCTAATATCAGCCACGCCCGCAACACGAGCAGCTGGAGTAGGTGGTGCTGGAGGTGGTACTTGGTCTCCATTACCGTTTTCAACCCCAGCAGTTGTCTCAGTAGTGGCGCGGTTAGTGATCCTTGTGGCTCGTCCACCAGATGATGAACCAGAAGCACCATTATTTCCCTGATTAGCAGTCCCCACATGAGTTAAGGCCATTTCCGCGAGGCACGAATTATCAGACATGTCAGAATGATCCTAACGGAAGTTTAAGCTCTATAGCACAATCTAGAATAAAGAAGAATGAGAAACACTTAAAATTGTCCGGGTAGTCTTTCGATCATGTAGGTGATCAAGCTGTACAACGAAGAGGCTACACCCCGTACTTTTATATGTAAAGTTTCATCATGAGTTAGTTGACGAAGACTTAAAAGGCGAGGTCGTCGTCGAGGTCATAATGAATTATTCATGCTCATTCTTCATACATGAGAGCATGGTATCATGTTTAATAAGTATCAGGAAAGGTGGATGTTAAGCAAATCGAGGAAATTAAGTTTGTTGAAACTTTGAGAAAATTTGACAGAATTCGGACGAAATTTTGGAT
>NW_026713318.1:0-27740 GCF_029784015.1 Lycium ferocissimum | reverse complement strand
CATCCTTGCATTTCATACATCTTCATTAAAGCATACATTAGAACATTGAAGGCAACTATGGCGATGTCGGAGTGACATGAGGTCGTGGACCCCCGATTACATTATGGAGTAATCATAATCATCGTATCTGCTCGCCTTGAAGGGACTAACGTTTTAAGGTGAGTGTACACGAAAAAAGAATCAATGGAACCATACTTAGAATCATTAACTTCATGGGCATCATATCTCGGCTTTGGGATTCTTTAGACTTAAACTCATCATCATCATCCATTATCATACTCATGTCTTATCTCTTTTCTTTGTCTTATACATATGTAGCTCCTTATAGTCATAGACTCATAATTGCCGTTATGTAGGAAGATCATGGAAAAATGGGAAGATTCATGCCATAGGAGTCATGCCATAGAAGGAAAGGATTTGTCACACCCTAATTTCCGATAGGGCATGATGGGCACCCGACCGCACTTAGAGGTCGAACGAACCCGATTCTCGTGATACATAATCTTGCCGAATACCATATATCATGAAAGGAATGCATAAAGAAAGTTTTTCAAAAGAATAACATACTATTCATCTTTCTCAAATCAGAGTAAAATCGGTAAACATATGAAATACACAACAAAATACATAATGACACATCGGCTTACATAGTCGTTTACAAAACGCACATATCATACACTCGACTGCGTACGCAAAGTCTCTAACATAACCCCGAATGCACTGACACGGATACTGCGACTCGGTAGCACTCTTGGGAAGAAATGGGCTCGCCAATCCAGTTTGGAACATCTCCTACTCATCTGCATACACTGTACGTGGCATGAAACGCAGCCCCAGAAAAGGGGTCGGTACGGAATATGTGCGAGCATGTAAAGCATGAAACACGATGTAAAACGAGAATCATGCGAGATAAGAAGTATAGGAAAAATCACGAGTTTGCCTTGAAACATAAATCATGCGTGTCAATATCATATCAAATTCATTATGGGCGAGAAACATAATTAGAAAAATCATCTTGTACATATGCGTAGATATAACGTGCCCGACCCTACGAGTGAGGGACGCGGTAGGTAAAATCATCATATACGTATACATATATATATATATATACGTACCGGCCCTTTGGTGAGGGACTCGGTCGAAGTAATCATCATAGCATCATGTCATTATATGCATCGTGTCATCATATATATATATATATATATACGTACCGGCCCTACAGAAAGTGAGGGACTCGGTGAATAGAATCATCATATGCCGTCACGGCCGCCGTCCCCGCATCATCACTTCATCATGTCATCACATCATCATATCATCATATATATATACCGTGCCCGTCCCTCTAGTGAGGGACTCGGTGGCTGTGCGATGGGTGTGCACGGGTACGTACCTGGCCCGGGACTCGGTGAAAGACATATTGAGCTTTTACACGAGCGAGTAGTGAGAAACCATATGCACATAAATCATCATCACGGACTCAATGGATACATAAGTAGTCGACGCTCTAGGTTAAAACGGTAATCATGTTAAGTTCTTTCAAAAAAAGTCGTTGGGACTATACAAAAGAAAATCTCGGGGGACCACGGATATGCATCAACCAATCCGGGCCCGCCCATGAAAGTTAGAGTCATTATACGTTATAGGATCGTTTGCGGACATATCAAAGCAATCAGTTCCGTCTAAGAAAGTTACGGACATTTCTCAACATAAAAAATCCTTTTGGAGCAAAACTCTTTACAACATTTGAAATCCAATCATACAAAGACGTAAGGTCCATAATTCTACTACATTAAGAATGCCAACATTAAGAAGCAAATAAGAATCGTAAACATGCTCGGAACTTAAGAATGGAGTTAATCCCAAGACACATATCATGTCATATCTTACTTACGTCTAAGACATGCCAAAAGAAGGAAGGAGTAAGCTTTACATACCTTGTCCGCTCCCTAAGCTAATCCAAACTAAGTCTCGGCTTCCCAAAATCTACAACAACATCATTAAATACTAACATTAGCTACGGTGCACTTAGGAATTCAATCCCAGTCGGCACTTAATTCTACGAAAATTTGGCAGCATTTCCCTATTTATATACCTAGCCCGAATTCTCAATTCAGTAACCAACAACATCAACAACAATACCAATAGTATTAACATCATTTCCAATACCAACGTATACCATAAAACAGCCCGCACACTGTTTCCTAAATTTCTCAACCAACCAAATTTGCGATATAACTATTTAATAATTTTATTTCCGTAAAGGAGTCAAAATTCATATGAACAACATCAATAACAACAGCCTTCACATTTTACAAGTTAAATACATTTATTTTCATCCAAAATTCTCTTCAAATCTCCTTCCATAATTCACAACACCAACAAACGAATTTATCAAAGCTATTCCCTCCGTGCTAATCCGTTAAAATTCTAAATAAACTCGTTAGCAATGAAAAGAACCGTATTCATACCTTAAGCATGCAGCCCCACGTTATCACCCTTCTCCTTGGTTGATTTTTAGCTCAAATCAAATGACAACGCGGCGTACAACACTTTTTTTCATGGGCTTAATTCGGGCTCGAATTCGGTCAAAATTGATTTTTCTTCTCTCCAAGGCTCTTCTCTCTATCTTTCCAGAATTTTCTGGTGTTCTTGGTCTGAAAAATGAGAGGAAAGGGCTGAAATTTCACTTAAATAGGCATGGGTCATGGGCCTAACCCGATTGGGCCCGGTTTGGGCCTAGCCCACTGACTTTTTCGTCTTAAAATGTCCATATCTCCTTATCCCGATGTCACCTGTGAGCCCACGACCTATGGTTGGAAATATAATTCAATTATCTACAACTTCTATCTTCGGTGTTTTCCCAAATTCCAAACTTATAATACCGTTTCTGCCCCTCGGTCGGATCACCCGAAAACGTTAGCTTAAAATATTTGTTTGGAGGACTTCCACTTTGATTTGGCTCAAGGGTCCTTCCTGAGTTATGTTTAACTTCACATATGTGATTCATATAAATTGTCGCATGTCCCAAAAAAATCTCAATGTGTGGGCCCCACCTCAGCTTGCGAATAATCCGACGTACAAAAATACGAAATATAATCTTTTGTCGACGTGAGTTTAAATTATAAAGCAACAACATGATTGTCAATTTTTAAGCACGTTAATAAGGACCTTCCAATTGGTTGGAATACTAGAAGAAAATATTTTTTTTGATCACTATTTTTGGGCTTCAATTTTTTTGACCACCATGGCCGAATGACTTTCTTTCTTTTCTCTCCAAGTTTCTTGAATTTTCTAAGTGTTATATCCCGCATTTCATACGTTGAGACAATTCGGATTAACTGTGATAAGTTAGAGACAAGACCATTCCGGGATATGAAGTCGGGACTTTTGACCTTCGGTTTCGTTTTAAAACCTAATGTGTTCATGAATTTGTTGGCATGGAACAATTTGGAAAATTTGGGACCAAAAGTGATATAATTGGAACTTGCAAATCATGCAAAAATTTGACCTTGGCCGTGTGGTATTTGGAAATGGCCCACAAATTATGTTCAATTTTATTGCTCCACACATGGTGTGGGCCAAGAACACTTGTGCCATATCCATATAAGCACAAAAGATGATCAACTAGTCATCCTAATTCATTCCAACACTTAGCCAAAAAATAGAAGTTGAAGAACAAGAGAGAGAGGCTCTCACGTCAAACCCTCCCAAAAAACCAACTTCCATTCAAGCCTTCTAAAAATATTTTGTTGATGCAAACCCACTAATTTGAGGTCCCTAAGTAGTGTGGAAGTGTTGTTCGGGTCATCCAATCGTTTGTTGTGCCAATTGCAAACCCTAGCCTAGTGTGGGGTTGAAAGAAGAAAGGTAAGAATTGATTATGTTTTATGTGTTATAAAGGTTGTATGCATGTTGTAGTATGTTAAAATGGATGAAATTCATGAAATATGGCATGTTGGAGTTGAGGTTGGGTATGTAGTGTATGGCCGTGTGTGTGTGTGTGTGTGTGTTGTGTTGTGTTGAAGCAATGAATTAAGGTCTAGTTAGCATGTTTTGATTATTGTAGAGTGAAGAAATGGATGAGAATCATCAATATGTAGGTGGGAGGTGTTGGCCGAATGTAGGCCATTTGTGTGACAAGAAATGAATTAATGTTAATTAGTATTTTATTTTGATTGTTGTCGTTATAGATTCTATGTTGACGATAAGATTTTGATGACTCAAAATGATATTGTAAGTGTGGCGGACTGATTTGGAGGTTATTGTACATTTGACGTAATTTGTATAATTATGGGAATGACATTGTTAGAATGTGAATTGTTAGTGCAAATCATAATTCGAAAGTGAGGAATGTGTTATGGTTGAGGTTCTCGGGTTTGGGGCCATTTCGGGTGAGTGGGAGTGTTGTTTGGGATATTTGAACTATTGTGTGAATTGTTTGAAATGTTCTTGAATGTTGTTGGTATGGGTTTGGGTTGATATTGGAATGTATGAGCGATAATGTTGGCTTGAATGTAAGCCGTTGAATTGAATATATTGAAAGTTGTTGAATGATGAAAAAAAGGGTTATTAATGTTGTATTGCCTTTCAAATTGATTATTGATGTTGCTAGGTTGGTTGTTGTTGTTGATTTGGCCGAGTTAAATTCTCGGGGTTGGTCTATTTATTGTGAAGTTGTCGCCCAAATTTCTGTAGAATTAAGTGTTAGTTTGGAAATGAATTCCTAAATACCTCTAGCTAATGTTTGGCATATTTTGACGTATTTGTAGATCTTAGAGAGCCCGAAGTTTGAGTTTGGGACTAGCTTCGAGGGCGGATAAGGTATGTAAAGCTTACCTTCCTTCTTTTGGCATGTCTTAGATATGGCTAAGTTATGATATGTTATGAGCTTCGGGGGTAATTCTATTCTTAAAAAAAATTCGAGTACGTTTATGAGTCGTATTTGCTTTTGAGGTTGGCATCCTTATGTGGACAAGCTATGGTTTATATGTCTTTGTATGATTGATTTTCAAAAGTTGCATAAAAGTTGGTTTTTTTTTTTTTTTAAAAAAGAGAGTTTCGTTCCTAAACGATTCCGAAAACTACGAACGTCCGTAACTTTCACAGACAGAACCGGATGGCTTTGATATGCTCGTATATGATTCTAGGACGTATAAGGACTATGATTTTCATGGGCGGGCCCGACTTGAGTCGACACCCCTCCGTGGGCCCCGCAACTTTCCTTATGTACTCCTGACGATTTTCGAAAGGATATGACATGACTAATATTCCGATTTCAAGTACAATTAGTTACTTATCCTTTGAGTTGGTAATAATTATTCGATGGCATATGACGACGATGGTTTTCGTAGGCGGGCCCGATTTGGGCGACGCTCGTCCGCGGGCCCCGCGATCTTCTTTTATATAATTCTGATGGCTTTTGAAAGAATTCAATTTGACTACCTTTCCGACCCCCGAGTATGATTATATGTTTGCCTGTTGAGTCCGAAATAATGATTCCGATACGTGACCATGGTTTCTGAAGTTCGGTTTGATATGTTCTCGAGTGATATTCGGAAGAAAATCTGATTTGACCGCTCGTTCGGTTTATAAATAATGGTTCGTTTTGATTAACCTATTAAGTCTTTGAAAATGTTTTAAACCGTATTTGGTTACTTATGATTCTCGCTCGTGCATTCTCGTTGTTACATTTTTTGCGAGTCCCGGCCCGTATGTATCGCGCGCATCCGTGGATATTGCCGCCGGATATTTTGGCCGCGGTATGTGTGATATTGCCGCCGGATATTTTGGCCGCGGTATGTGTGATATCGTCGCCGGATATTTTGACCGCCGTATGCGTGATGGTGCCGCCGGATATTTTGACCGCGGTATGTGTGACATCGACGGCGGCGACCATATTTTCCGAGCCCTATGCATGATTTGTATTTTGGAATTAAACATTTTGGTAATTTGGATATGTACTTATTTTCGTGATTTCGTTTCGATTATGACTCGCATCGGTTCGTGTCTTCTCGCTTTGCATACTCGACATATTCCGTATCGACCCCTTTCTTCGGGGTCGCGTTTCATGCCCGTAGGTACGTACGCACAGCTCGGTGATCCGCCGCTTAGGACACCCTTTCTTGTTTGGAGTGCTCCCCTGTTCGAGCCTACATTTTGGTATACACTCGTTCGTTGCATTTGTATATATTTGTTCGGGGCACGGTGGGGCCCCGTCCCGTCATCCGATTCTATTGTTTTTACAGAGGTCCGTAGACATAGATGTGGGTTATGTACGCTTGTTCGGACGCGTTGCGAGAGTTGCGTTTGGGCGGCCCATCCGCCGTGACGGCCTTGACGGCTGCGTATATGTATGCTTCGATACGCTGTGTATATTATTATAGCCTTGCTGGCTTCTGTGATATATGTATGTTTATATTTGAGACAGCTTGAGACAGCGTTTAATATTTGTATACGTATATGCGATTCTGTTGGATAAATGTGTTTGGGTGCCCAGCTCGGGCACTAGTCACGACCCACGGGGTTGGGTCGTGACACTAAGGGTGAGAATGATGAAGATGATTTAATTAGTCATCTTTTAATCACATATATAAAACATCCATGTGGCCCATGGCCCACACCCATGTGGCCGGCCACTTGGCCATTTTTATTTCATAGATTTTAACTTTTCAATATTCACTTTTAACCCCAAATTTTTCCTTAATATTCCATGCCATTAAAATCATAAGCAACTTATGTCTTAAAACAAAGTCGTAGTTAAAAGTCTCTACTTCGCCTCCCGGAATAGTCTTGTCCTTAACTTATCATGGTTAACTCGTATTGTCCTGATGTACGAAATACGGGATATAACAGGATTAGCCTTACATACCTCTTTCATTTAACAATTCCATCGCTTGATTGTTCTCCTTCGATGCTCGCGTTTCTACCTTCAAGAAATTTCGTATTAACATTAGCTAATCGATTATAAGAACGTGCTTACTAAAGCTAGAGAAAATTGGGCAGCATTTTCTTTGTTTATACAACTTTCCTCACGTCACATATTAACTCCCAAATGTCTATAAGAACATTCACAGCATTATAACCAACACTCTTTATTCATCCACATTATCAACATTTCTAAATTTCACTCCAATTCATCTATAGTCATGGTCATGGCACACTAGTACATTTTCTCACATATAATGCTTATCCCATGTTCTAAATGTCATTCATAACATGCTTACAATCACAACATATCAATATTCATGACTCATTCCAAACTACTATTCACAATCTCATTATTCTAATCTTTGTGACCCATTTTCTATCCCCTTCCATCATCTAAGTCTTTCAACCTCTCATTGCCCTAAACAACATAGAAAGATCATAAAACTTACCTTAGATAGTGTAGGAACAAGCCTTGAGTGGAAATACTTCTCTTGCACCAAAACCCTAGTTCACTTCCAATGGAATTTCTTGACTTGGATGAACCCTAATGAGTTTCTTACACTTGATTTCCTTAGTTTGATGAAGTTGATCCTTACTCTCTCTTGGATTCTTGTAGGTGAAGTGTGGAGAAATGTTCTAGAGAGTTCTAGAGAATAGGGGAGTGAAAGGGAAATGAAATGAAATGAACTTGATTGCCTTATTAATAATACACAATCTGCCCCGTCTTGTTTCTACGGACCAACATACGGTCCGTATAAATTATACTGATCGTATGTCTGGCCGTAGATTTGGTCCAGTGAATGCTTCCAATCTGGGCTAAATATACGGCCTAACATACGGCCAGTATAATTTATACGGCTAGTGTGTTGGGCCGTATAATGCCCAACTATTCCGATTTCGTTCTCGTCGACTCGTCTGATCTCTAATCCTTATGGAACCTTCTTAACACTTGTTTAACACCTCATTAATAATCTAAGGGACGTTATAGCTCTTCTCCAAAACATCATTAAGTCGTCATTAATTCGATACTCGTAATTCGTCTTCCGATACATAGCATATACCTTGCCTTTCTTAGCAAACTTCCGTCTCTTACCTCGAATGTCTTTGAAATCTCATTTAGAATCATCAAATGCTATTTCTTACTTATCGAAACATCGTATACTTCGTGCCCTTTGTTAGTCTAGTCACTGTACATGAACGGAAAATTTTTCAAGGTGTAACATTCTGGCCCAACACCTATGGATGATGCAGCTTGGCCCAAGCGGCCCACGACAAAGGTATTCCATGCAAGGAAAGGGAGATGGGAAAAAGAAAATACCGATTAGGAGGCATCTATACTTAGCAAACTTATGCAAGAAAATAAATTGTTCACACATAAGCATATACACCAAAATTATATTTCAGCTATATATCCATGTACATTAGAATATGTATCGCCAAAATAGGCCCAAACAAGTTTAATAGAGCCACTAAGATCGGATTGGAAGCCCACAAAGTTTAAATCAAATCAAGGCCCAAATCAATCATGGGAACAAAGATGTTAAGGGCATGGGCCTAACCCAAACGATGGCAGTCCTCAATTCATGTTTAGTATTGTGATATACTATGGGTATAGAACTCAATATATACTAATGCATATAAGGGGAATATGTATATTTGGTATACTTAGTGTATATCACTCATCATAATACATCAAACATAAAGAGAAAGGAGAGGAGAGAAGGAAACTCTAGATAAACAACAATTTTAGCATATATAGAAAGAAATGAATAAACATATCAGGCCTCAGATTTTCATGCGTATACAGAAAGTAGAATAGGCAAGAGTTTCTAGCATGATCTACACCATAGCAACATGATAGGAATGATAATGAGCACTAGATTGCATTAACCTAGTAGCCTAAACATACAAACACATGAAGTCTTTCAACTTGTGATAATACTACCTGGTTGAGCTTAGGTAGCAGACGCTCAGAAAAAACATTATATAGGTTTCGTGACCTCATCTAGTCCATCATCCAGATTAGTTTATACACACATAACACATTTGCCATGATTAGCTTGAGATTAAACACATGGTTTCCATTTATGACATATATAAACACATATGAATCAAGATGAGGCATAGCAAGACAGATATGATCACTTGTACACAACTTGCTATTGTTTTGGCAAGCTAAAGCTACATGGTCATCTTATAACATACTAACAATCGGATGCATCATAATCATATTGGGTTTGCATCTTAAACTAAACATATGCTTGATTGAACTTACTTATCCTACATATCCCTTAAGCCACCAGTCATGTAGTAAACTCCAACATTATCAAATTTAGACAGATACTTGGACAAGCAGTTACCACAGGAATTTGACACACACATAGTAAACAGACATGTCATCTTAAAGTAGTATGTAAGCTTTTTGAACTATCATCAAACAGGACTTAAACCTCAGGATGCTACATAGTGTGTTAACATTTGAGCCCTCAGGTTTAGACTCTTTTTTTTTGCAAATAGGTGCTTTAAACTAGGTGATTAGTTCAACAACTTAACAGTCTCACATGAACACATAGAAAATGAGGATAGACATGGCTTAATCATGATATGCTAGTAAGTACTAGATGCTCTTTCAAATTCCCAGAGCTTTTACATCATTTACTTAGACGTAAATTCAAATATTCCATCTAATAGGATCTAAATCTACATGATAGGGGCATGTATAATCACAAAGGAACCTTAGAACAACATATATAGGCTAATCATCAGAAGAACATGTGCATATGAGCATGACTGAACAACAATAGCATACAAGACTAATTATTTGGCCTAGATTATCAATATAAGGCCATAAAACATATAAGGACAGCTCAAACAGACATACAAACCAATATAAATGATCTAAATTAACACTGGGGTATTCATGAAACACACGGAGATACTAAGCAAGCACACCAACAAACATTAACAAGCATATTATCATTTGTGAGGTTAAATAAGCACCTATATCTACATTAAGCTCAAATTAGTTAAAGTAAACACAGGATATACATCAAGGAACTAGAACATATTGACTTACCACAGATAGTCATTAAGCTATGTTTATCAAAGCAGTTGAGTTGTACACCGCAAAATAACTAAGCTAAGACATATATTCTATTTGAGCCTAATCTAAGCATACACAAACCATTAATGATTAAGCTAACCTACTAAATATACTAACAACTAATAACTAATAAATTGACAAAAATAAATGCATAATTCAAACCAAATAAGCACAATATACAAATGAATCAACTAAAATATATTAAAGGAATATTATTTACCTTTTCTGTGTGCAGTCTTGGTCTAATTTGGAGTTGGAAGGTCCTTTTTGCTCCAAGACTCTGCCGCAAACAAAAAACTAGTTAAATTTTTATCTAAAAGATTCAATAAATTAAAGGTTCCAGCAAAAATTCTAGATCCCTAGGTATATTGAACCTATTTGCTCTAATTTTGAGACTTTGTGTGTGTATATTGATGAATGAATGTTTCAAAGTGAGATATGAGGTTCTTTATATATGTTACACCTCAAAAATTTTTCGTTGATGCACAGCGAATAGACTAACGAAGAGCACGAAGTATATGGTATTTCAATAGGTAAAGAATGACATTTGATGACCCTAAGTAAGATTTCAAAGACATTCGATGTTAGACGAGAAAGTATGCCAAGAGAAGGCAAGGCATATGGAATGTATCGGAAAGGATTTACGAGTAACAAGTTAATAATGATTTAATGATGCTTTGGAGAAGAGTTATAACATCCCTTAGATCGTTAATGAGGTGATAAACAAGTGCTAAGAAGGTTCCATAAGGATTGAAGATCAAACGAGTCGACGAGAATGAGTTCGGAATGACTGGGCATTATACGGCCAAACATACTGGCCGTATAGAACATACGGACCGTATGTTCAGCCGTATAATCAACCTAGATTAACACCCCTCTTTGGACCAAATCTACGGCTAGACATACGGTCAATATAATTTATACAGATCGTATGTTGGTCCGTAGAATATGGTCGGGATTGAATTGTGTTATTAATAAGGGATTCAAGTTTCATTTTATTTCATTTCCCTTTCACACCCCTTCTCTCTAGAACATCTCTCTACACTTCTCCCACAAGAATTCAAGAGATATTAGTGTTCAACTTCATCAAACCAAGTGAATCAAGTGTAAGAAACCTATTAAAGTTCATCCAAGACAAGAATCCAAGTGAAGGAGAAACTAGGGTTTTGTTCAAGTGAGGTGTTTCCACCCAAGGTTCATTCCTACACCATCTAAGGTAAGTTTTATGGTATTTTCATTTTATTTAAGGTATTGAAAAGGTTAAACACTTGGATTATAGAAGGGAATAGAATATGGGTCATGAATGTGGGAATAGTGTCACTTTTGAGTAATGGTTGGATTGAGTCATAATTCTTGATGTATTGTGATTATAATAATGTTATAAATGATGATGAGAACATGGGATAGACGTTGTATATGTATGAACAAAATCGTGTGTTATGACCATGAATATGGATGATTGGAAGTGAATTGAGAAGTAAGGATAATGTAGGTGAATAAAGGCTATTGTTATGATGTTGTGAATGTTATTATTGATGTTTGGGAGTTGATATATGATATGGAGAAAGTCGTACAAATAAAAGAGATGCTGTCCAATTTTCTCTAGCTCTAGTCATGTATGCTAAGTCATCGATTTTCTAATGATAGTATAACTCTAATGAAGGTAGAAACGTGAGCATTGAAAGAGAACGTGCAAGTGATAGAATAGTTGAACGGAAAGGTATGTAAGGCTAACCCTTCTTTCATAAGGCATGGTTCTTTGGCCAAATATCTATTCTTCTATAAGCCTATGATATTCCTCAATGATTCTATCTCTAAAAAGCTACTAATCTCATGATCCTCGATATGTTACGATTGCACTAAATTCCTTATACGACGAGTAATCCTCTAGGGATAGATGTAATGAACGACGATAGTAATGATGCTAAAGATGCTTATGAGCTTATATGTATATGTGCCTATGTATGGCTATTATGAAACCTCGAGCTTATATGGCCGGGTAGAATATAGTAAATATGTATATATATATATATATAATGCGCACGCACCACTGCAGTAGGGTACGGATAACCCTGAGCCTTGGTAGGGCCAGGTATGTATGACCCTGAGCCTTGGTAGGGCCAGGTATGTGAAACACCGAACCTCCATGGTCGGGTATGCTATGTATATGCGATGTATATGATATGTATATGATATGAATATGAGTATGAATGGAAATATGACTACGAATACGAAAATGGATACGAAAGGTAAATGAGTACGGATATGACTACGGGTACGGATATGGATGTATGTACACGGATACGCAATAGAAATGGAATGTCCCTATGAAAAGCAAGTAAGTGTTATGATGATGATACTATTATCTCCCATCCTATGCTATTTCACATGTTGTCTATTATGCTTTCTTATTGATGTTGATCATGCTTTACATACTCAGTACATTCTTCGTACTGACGTCCTTTTGTTTGTGGACGCTGCGTCATGCCCGCAGGTGGCCAGGGAGACAGACTTGATCCATAGCTTCATTACCCAGGGACTACATAGCGGAGCTCCATTTCATTCGGAGCTACAACTTTTGGTATTGATTCTTTTGTGTACATATTTATGGGCACGACGGGGTCCTGTTCCGCCTATATGATATGACATATTCTTCTTAGGCTGTGAGATACGTGTATATGGTTAGATGTGTTTGGCCTTGTCGGCCTATATTTTGGATATCATTTTGTTAGCCTCGTCGGCTTATGTACATTGATATGGGCATAGTTGCTAATGATGGTATAAATGTATTGTTGCCCAAATGGGATTAGTATGATTGATGAATGAAAAGTATGATTTAGCTATGTGGCTCACCTAGATGAAATGAGAAAGTATGATAAGAGGTGACCGGGTGGGTTAGCACCGGGTGCCATTCGCGGCCCTCCGGTTAGGTCGTGACAATATAGAACCCTAAAACCCTAAATCTTGTTGTCGAAATTCGATGTGGGACACTGAGATTGTTGGGTATTTTCCTTTGAAT
This sequence comes from Lycium ferocissimum, assembly GCF_029784015.1. Classification (NCBI taxonomy): domain Eukaryota; kingdom Viridiplantae; phylum Streptophyta; class Magnoliopsida; order Solanales; family Solanaceae; genus Lycium; species Lycium ferocissimum. The sequence continues at coordinate 14,691 of NW_026713318.1, read as the reverse complement.
CCCGCCTCATCGAACCAATAGTAATTCCGAGGTTGATGTCCGAGGTGCCTATGACTAATTTCTGTAAATAAAGTGCGAGCTTAAAATGGGAATTCCGAGGTGCCTATGACTAATGTTTGGTGTCTAATGACGTGTTGTAGATTTTGAGAAGCCGAGACTTGAGTTTGGATTAGCTTAGGAAGCAATCAAGGTATGTAAAGCTTACCTTTCCTTCTTTTGGCATGTCTTAGAGATGGCTAAGCTATGATACGTTATGAGCCTTGGGGTAATTCTATTCGTAAAATCCGAACATGTTTATGATTCATATTTGCTTTGTGATGTTGGCATCCTTAATATGGTCAAGTTATGATCCGTATGTTTTGATATGATTGGATTTGAAATGCTGTGTAAACGGTTTGTTTTGAAAGGATCTTATGTCTAAAAATGTCCGTAACTTTCATGGACAGAACCGGATTGCTTTGATAAGCTCGTAAACGATTCTTAATTGTTTCTTGATATTCGTATTCTTAATGTAGTCGAATTATGGTCCTTATGTCTTTTGTATGACTAAATTTCAAAAGTTGCGCCAAAAGTTTTATTTTGAAAAGAGTTTTGTTCCTAAACGATTCGAAAACTACGAACGCCGTAACTTTCAAGAAAGGGCTCGGATCACTTTGATATCTTCGCAAATGATTTCATGATGATTAATGACCTTAATTTTCATAGGCGGGCCCGGATTGGGTTGACGCTCGTCCGTGGGTCCCGCGACTTTTCTATGTTTGATTTTAACGACCTATTTTTGAAAGAACTTAATATGACTTTCGTCCCGACCCCCGAGTATGATTACTTATTTATTTGTCGAGTCGGAAATAAGGATTTTTATGTATATGATTTGGATACGTAACTATGGTTTCTGAAGTTCGGTTTGATATGTTCCCGAGTGATATTCGGAAGAAAACCTGATTTGACTATTGTTTCGGTTTTGAACTAACAGTTCGTTTTGATTATCCTATTGGGCCTTTGTAAGTGATTTGTATGCATATGGTTACTTACGATTCTGCTCGTACGTTCTGTTATTACATTTTTCGCCAAGTCCCAGGCCGGTTGTTATCGTGCGCCTATGTTGTATTATGAAGTATGATGTGTCCTGGTTCGCCGAGCATTCGCCCCTTTTAGCGGGAACCGTGTATATATTATGGTGTTATGATGTGTCCGGTTCGCCGAGCCCCTTTTTGGCCGGGAACCGTGTATATATTATGGTGTTATGATGTGTCCGGTACGCCGAGCCCCTTTCGGCCGGGTCGTGTATGCATACTACTTATATGTTATATGTATGGATATGTATGGATTTACCGGTGGTGGGGGCGATCCCAATGGTGGGGCAAACCTAATGGTGGGGCAAACCCAATGATGAGGCAAAATTCCACATTGGTTTGACCAATCCCACATTGGTTTAGGCCAATCCCACACTGGTTTAGGCCAATCCCACACTGGTTTAGGCCAATCCCACATCGGTTAATGTCACCTTATATGATAAGTTATGATGTTATGATGTGTTACGGTATGTATGTGATGATTATTCGCTTATGTCACTCAGTCCCATTATGGGCCGGCTATGATACATGACATCGATATGCACGATTTGTATTTCAGGAGTAAGCATTTTGGTTTTCTGATTATTGTATTTGTCTTCTGTACCTCTGATGTACGGTTTGTGTTTCAGATGCAAACCTTTGTGGTATTCTGGTTATTATGCTCACTTTCTGTACTCCTTACTTCGGTTATGATCTCGTTTTCTGTATGCCATGCTTTACATACTCAGTACATATTTCGTACTGACCCCCTTTCTTCGGGGGCTGCGTTTCATGCCACGCAGGTACCCACAGATGAGTAGAAGATGTTAGAAGAAGATGTGCCAGCCGGATTGGCGAGCTCCATTTCCTCCCGGAGTGCTGCCGAGTCAGAGTGCTTTGGTTATGATATCTGGAGTTATGTTAGAGACTTTGCAGACAGTGTCGAGTGTATGATATGTCAATTTTGTAAGCGGCTATGTAAGCCGATGTATCATTATGCATTATGTTACGAACTTCATATGTTGGCAGATTTCATACGGTACTAGTTTTACTTGATTTGATAAAGATGAAAGGCTTGTTCGTTTTCTGAAAAATTTTCATTATGTGTTTATGACATGTTTTGCGGGCCCAGTTTGATTATGAGTATTACGGAAGTCAGCGGTTTCGCTCGGCCCTAGGTAAGGGTCGGGTGCCCATCATGCCCTATCGAAAATTAGGGTGTGACAAATTGGTATCAGAGCGATTCGTCCTAAGGGTTGTACGCAAAGTCGTGTCCCGTAGCCTGTTTATGGTGTGAAGCGCGCCACATTTATAAACAGGAGGCTACGGGGCATCTAGGGTGGTTACTCTTCTTTCACATCTGAGATCGTGCCATAGAGCCAAGTCATAGGAAACGGGATTCCTTACCCTGATTTTTGATTGCAGCAGAAGAATGGTATCGACAGAAGAAAGTGACTAGCGATATTGGAAGTTACTAAGCACGCAGGTAAGCAAAGGTATGAAAGATATATGTTGGGTAAGGTATTGACGTATGATTGAAATGTAAAGTTGGAAAGTGGAAAAGAAAAGTAGACAGGAAAGTGTAACACGCGTGGTCGTGTTAAGCATATAAGGTAAGTCCATTATTTTCGGGATAGTTATGGATATTGGGAGCCACAATGCGGTTGTGATACGATACGATATGATATGATATGTATATATGTATTTTGGCCCTGTGAGGCATTGTTGGTATTTCCTGCGTACGAGTTTTGAGATAGTAAGAAATATAGAGGAAACTGTGCCGAAATTTTCCCGAAATAAAGAGAAGAAAATGAGAGATATGGGTCTGTGATATGCTTTGAAGGTTGTGTCAATAGTAAGGGTAAGATTTGGCCAAGTTGCAAGTATGGCTGATTTTGAAAAATAAGTTAATAGCTGAATTGATGGTAATGATAATCGGAGGTCGATACCGATACGGTAACAAGAATTTGGAAAGGGTTTGTGATATTAAGAGATGATTTAGAAGAAGTTGGCCGGAAAAAAAAAAAAAAGAAGGGTTAAGTTTGGAAAGTGTCAACATAATGATATTTGGGAAAGAAAGAAAGTGAGTAAATGAAAGGCAAGAGGATCAAAATGTCGGAATAAAAGTGCCGCCTAAGTGAGGCTCAGAAATACGGGAATAGGGCAAAATATAATCGGGTGATAGTATAAGTATGCCCCCTAAAGGGGGGAAGCGAGTGCGAGAGATGCAAGTGTAAGATAAAGAAATGACACGAGATAATGTGCCTAAAATGTTACAAGTTGAGCAAAGGAATTACAAGAAGGAAAAGTTTAAACCGAGATATATTGGACCTTATTACATTATTCGTAAGGTAAGAGGAGATGGAAAAGAGATATACTGGTAGAGAGATTGCGTGCTATGGTAATAAAGGAAACCCGAGATCCTCGCAAGAGAGCCATGCGATTAGTTGAACATTCGAGGACGAATGTTCTAAAGAGAGAGGAAGGATGTTATATCCCGTATTTTGGTACATTGGGATAATCCGAGTTAGTCATGATAAGTTAAGGACAAGGTTGTAATTTCTTCCGATTTTGTAAAAGTGCATAAGTTGCATATTCATCTTTTCATTGGCATGGAGTGTTAAGGGTAAAATTGGAATAAGGAAAATTTGGGGTTAAAAGTGAATTATGGAAAGTTAGGCATTTCATGAAAATTAAGGGCTAGAAGTGAAATTTTGGAACTAATTATTTCATGAAAATGGCCACTATGGCCGTGTGGCATATGTAGTATGGTGTGGGTCCCTCCCACAAAAAGTTGGCCAAATTTGATTAGTTAAATTTATGAGTGGCACATGTGTACACTTTATATTTGTTGGGGTTTTGTATATATATATATATATAGAGGATGGATGATTAGCACATATTAGTCATCTTTTTCAATTCAAAAAAGGTTGGAGAAGCATGAAGAAAAAAAGGGAAAAAAAGCAACATATTCGGCCATAGTGGCTGAATTCATGCCCATGGAAATTGATCTCAAAAAAATTATTTTCTTCTATGTCTCTTACTCATTTGGAAGGTCCTAAACAACATGAAGTGGTTGTTGGAGCAAACAAATCCCTTGTTCATGCAATTCTCAACCCTTGTCAAGTTGAAGAACAAAGTGGAAAAGGGTAAGTTTAATCTTGTTTGTATATGTTATGGAGGATTTGTGCATGTGGTAGTGTGTGAAAAGGAATGAAATTCATGAAAGAATAGATGTTGATGTCTAGCCGTGCATGTATGATGTGTGTAGGAATGGTGAATTAATTGTATTTAGCATGTTTGGGTGTTGTTGTAATATGTAAAAATGGATGAAAGTCATGAAATTTATGTATGTGATGTGTGGCCGAAAATGGGCTGATTTGGCATAGACATGTTGAACTAAGTTTGTGTAATATTTTGGTTGTTGTGGTTATGGATTATGTGGTGAGAATGAAGGTATTGAATGATTCAAGTTGAAGTTGTGATTGTTGTGTTGTGGCCGTGTATATGCTATGTTGTGTAGAAGTGAAGAATCAATTCTCTTTAGTATGTTTGGGATGTTGTGTTGTGGATTCTATGATGTAAAATGAAGGTTTCATGATCCAAGTTGAAGTTATAACCGTGTGGGCTGATTTGGAAGATAATATGATTCTAATATAGTTTCTTGAATTTATGGGAATAATGTTGTAAACGTGTGGATTGTTGATGTAGTTTATGAGTTTTGGAAGAAAGAAATATGTAATTGTTGTTCGTGTTGAGTTGGGAAGGTTTCGGGTTCCATGGCATATTGTTTGGATTGTTTGAAAATTTTGTGGATTGTTTGAAGCATTTTTGAAACTTGTTTGAGTGGTCTCGGGTTAGTACTTGAATATGCGAGCATTGATGTTAGGTTGAAAGTACGTAATTGAATGTTGTCGAATTATGTAGAATGGAGTTATTAATGTTAGAATGCGTTTGGAATTCATTATTGATGTTGTTGGAATGGTTGTTGGTATCGTTGTTGATAATATTGGCCGAGTTGAATTCTCGGGGTTATGAACTTATAGGGGAAATGCTGCCCAAATTTACGTAAATAAAGTGCGAGCTTAAAATGGGAATTAGAGGTGCCTATGACTAATGTTTGGTGTCTAATGACGTGTTGTAGATTTTGAGAAGCGAGACTTGAGTTTGGATTAGCTTAGGAAGCAATCAAGGTATGTAAAGCTTACCTTTCCTTCTTTTGGCATGTCTTAGAGATGGCTAAGCTATGATACGTTATGAGCCTTGGGGGTAATTCTATTCGTAAAATCCGAACATGTTTATGATTCATATTTGCTTTGTGATGTTGGCATCCTTAATATGGTCAAGTTATGATCCGTATGTTTTGATATGATTGGATTTGAAATGCTTGTGTGTAAACGGTTTGTTCGAAAGGATCTTATGTCTAAAAATGTCCGTAACTTTCATGGACGGAGACCGGATTTCTTTGATAAGATCGTAAACGATTCTTAATTGTTTCTTGATATTCGTATTCTTAATGTAGTCGAATTATGGTCCTTATGTCTTTTGTATGACTAAATTTCAAAAGTTGCATAAAAGTTTTGTTTTCAAAGAGTTTTGTTCCTAAACGATTCCGAAACTACGAATGCCGTAACTTTCAAGAAAGGGCTCAGATCGCTTTGATATCTTCGCAAATGATTTCATGACGAGTAATGACCTTAATTTTCATAGGCAGGCCCGGATTGGGTTGACGCTCGTCCGTGGGTCCCGCGACTTTCTATGTTTGATTTTAACGACCTATTTTTGAAAGAACTTAATATGACTTTCGTCCCGACCCCCCAGTATGATTACTTATTTATCGGTTGAGTCTGAAATAAGGATTTTTATGTATATGATTTGGATACGTAACTATGATTTACGAAGTTCGGTTTGATATGTTCCTGGTGATATTCGGAAGAAAACCTGATTTGACTATTGTTTCGATTTTGAACTAACAGTTCGTTTTGATTATCCTATTGGGCCTTTGTAAGTGATTTGTATGCATATGGTTACTTATAATTCTGCTCGTACGTTCTGTTATTACATTTTTCGCCAAGTCCCGGGCCGGTTGTGTTATCGTGCGCACTATGTTGTATTCTGAAGTATGATGTGTCCGGTTCGCCGAGCCCCTTTTTGGCCGGGAACCGTGTATATATTATGGTGTTATGATGTGTCCGGTTCGCCGAGACCCCGCACGGCGGGAGCCGTGTATATATTATGGTGTTATGATGTATCCACGTATACGAGAGCCCACACGGCGGGAGTACGTGTATACATGCTACGTTATATATTATATGTATGGATTACGGATACGATCGTTGGTATCGGAGCCGGTGGTGGGGGCAAACCCGATGGTGGGGCAAACCCGGTGGTGGGGAAAACCCAATGGTGGGGCGGCCCGATGATGAGGCAAAATTCCACATTGGTTTAGGCCAATCCCACGTTGGTTTTAGGCCAATCCCGATCCACGATCACTGTTGGATTTAGACGATCCACGTTGGTTCGAGACGATCCACGTCGGTTAATGTCGCTTATATGATAAGTTATGATGTTATGATGTGTTACGGTATGTATGTGATGATTATTCGCTTATGTCACTCGGTCCCATTATGGGGCGGATATGATACATGACATCGATATGCACGATTTGTATTTCGAGGTAAACATTTTGGTTTTACGATTATTGTATTTGTCTTACGTACCTACGATGTACGGTTTGTGTTTCGGATGTGAGCAACGTAGTATTACGGTTATTATGCTCACTTTACGCCACTCCTTTCTTCGGTTATGATCTCGTTTTACGCATGCCATGGTTTACATACTCGGTACATATTTCGTGCGATCCCCTTTTCTTCGAAGTGCGTTTCGTACCACGCAGTACCCGCGAGATGAGTAGAAGATGTTAGAAAAAGATGTGCCGGCCGGATTGGCGACTCCGTTTCTCCCGGAGTGTTTCTTGGAGTCGAGTGCTTTGGTTATGATATACGGAGTTATGTTTGAGACTTTGCGGAACGAGGTGTCGAGTGTATGATATGTCGAGTTTGTAAGCGGCTATGTAAGTCGATGTATCATTATGCATTATGTTACGAACTTCATATGTTGGCAGATTTCATACGGTACTAGTTTTACTTGATTTGATAAAGATGAAAGGCTTGTTCGTTTTCTGAAAAATTTTCATTATGTGTTTATGACATGTTTTGCGGGCCCAGTTTGATTATGAGTATTACGGAAGTCAGCGGGTTCGCTCGGCCCTATGTAAGGGTCGGGTGCCCATCATGCCCTATCGGAAATTAGGGTGTGACAGTTTGCACCCAAGGTTCATTCCTACACCATCTAAGGTAAGTTTTATGACATTTCCATGTTGTTTAAGGTATTTGAAAGTTGAGACATTTGGGTTGTAATAGAATATAGAAAATAGGTCATAAGTGTAGGAATAGTGTCATTGATGAATAGTAGTTGGAATGAATCATGAAAATGGATATGTTGTGATTGTAAGTAGGTTATGAATGATATTTAGAACATGGAATAAGAGTTGTATGTGAAAGAACGCGATAATGAACTATTGTCATGATTATGGAGGAATCGAAGTGAAATGATGAAAAGTGGATAATGCAATTGAATGATGATTGTTGTTTATGATATTGTGATGGTTGTTATAAATGTTTGGGAGTTCATATGGAATAGGGAGGAAGTCGTATAAATAAAGGAGATGCTGTCCAATTTTCCCTAGCTTTAGTCATGAATGCTAAGCTATTAATTCTCTAATGTTAGTATGCACTCTAATGAAGGTAGACCGTGAGCATTGAAGAAGAACGTACAAGTGATAGAATAGTTGCACGAAAAGGTATGTAAGGCTAACCCTTCTTTCATAAGGCATGGTTCTTTGGCCAAATATTTATCCTTTTATGAGCCTATGATATTCTTCAATGATCCTATCTCTAAAAGCTACTAAGCTTATGATTCTCGATATGATACGATTGTACTAAGTTCCTTGCATACGACGAGTAATCCTCTAAGGATAGAATGTAATGAATGACGATAGTAAAAAGGCTAAAGATGCTTATGAGCTTATATGTATGTTTGCCCGTGTGTGGCTATTATGGAACCCCGAGCTTATATGGCCGGGTAGAGTAAATATATATATGTATATGTATATTACGCGTGCGCCCTTGCGATTGGGTACGGATAACACCGAGCCTTGGTAGGGGCGAGGTATGTATGTTTCTTGAGCCTTGGTAGGGCCGAGGGTGAAACACGAACCTTCGTGGTCGGGTATGCTATATAAATGCTATGTATATGACATCAATATGAGTACGAATATGCTATGTATATGTAAATGTTATGTAAAGGCTATGTATATGCAATGTATATGAGATGTAAATGATATGAATACGAGTATGAATGGAAATATGAATACGAATATGCAAATGGACACGAAAGGTAAACGAGTACGGATATGGATGTATGTACACGGATACACAATAGAAATGGAATGTCATTATGGAAGGCAAGTAACTGCTATGACGATGATACTATTATCTCCCATCTTATGCTATTTCATATGTTGTCTATTACGCTTTCATATTGATGTAGATTATGCTTTACATACTCGGTACATTCTTCGTGCGCGTCCTTTTGTTTGTGGACGCTGCGTCATGCCGCGAGGTGGCCAGGGAGACAGACTTGATCCATAGCTATATTTTCCCAGGGACTACATAATGGAGCTCCATTTCATTCGGAGCCACAACTTTCGGTATAGATTCTTTTATGTACATATTCATGGGCACGGCGGGGTCCTGTCCCGCCTATATGATATGATATACTCTTCTTAGAGGCTCGTAGACACATGTATATGGTTAGATATGTTTGTCCTTGTCGGCCTATATTTTGGGGTATTATTTTGTTAGCCTCGTCGGCTTATGTACATTTACACGGGCATAGTTGTTAATGATGATATAGATGCGTTGTTGCCCAATGGGATTAATATGAATGATGAATGAAATCATGATTTAACTATGTGGCTCACCTAGATGTGGTGTGAAAGTATGTTAAGAGGTGCCCGGGTGGGTTAGCAAGATGCTGTCATGGCTCTCCGGTTGGGTCGTGACAAAAGTGGTATCGAGCGATTCGATCCTAGGGAGTGTCTACGAGTTGTGTCTAGTAGAGTCTTGGTTATGGGTGTGTTACGCACCACACTTATAAACAAGAAGCTATGGGCATTTTAGGAATGAACAGCCTTCTTTCTTCATAAGAATCGTGCGATAGAGCTATGAAATAAGAACTTCTTGTTTCTTAACCGTGTGTTGTGTATTTCAGAAATGCCAGTAAAGAGAAGGGCTACGACCGGCCAAAAGGGCAAGGCGGTGGCAGAAAAGCGAGGGCTGAAAGAGCACCGCCACCGGTAGTGGGAAAGTGAGTCCCGGAGAGTGCGGCTCGATCTCGTCCTCCCGTTCGGTGCCTATATTAAAGGAGCGTGAGGGAGCCTCGCCTGACTCCGGCCTCGGTTCCTCCACCGAATACTTCGAGCCAAGTTGTAAAAGAGCCATTCATTTGCTCACTCGGTTGGTTGCTTTGCTCGGACTCGGCGGCAAAGTGCGAGGGGTAAGGTGATAGGTACACATTGGTACGAGGGGCCGTGACTTTATTAGTTTGAACCCTCGGAATTCTTTGGATCAAAGCGGATGAGGACCCTCAGAATTTCATTGATGGTATGTTGAGGACGCTTCGGTTGATACATGCTTCGGACACCGAATCGGTGGAATTAGCATTCTTTAGATTGAGGGATGTCGCGGTTCATTGGTACACGGTTTGGATGGCTTCACGGGGAGCCAATGCACCTCTTCCGGTATGGCAAAATTTGTAGATGCTTTTCTCGACATTATTTGCCTCACGGAAGTTCGGCGAGCTAGAGCGACAAGTTCTTGAATTTACGGCAGGAAGCATGAGTGCTCTAGAGTATAGTCTCCGCTTCAATTCTTTGGCTAGGTATGCTTCGGCCATGGTAGCGGCTATGGGTGACCGAGTGCATCGATTTGTGAAAGGCCTAAGGTCACACTTGATGGATAGATGCTTGACCGCGTCCCTTCAGGACAATATGGATATTTCACGCATCCAAGCCCATGCCCAGAATTTAGAAGAAAGTCTGCAACAACAAAGAAGTGAGCGTGAGCATGATAGGGGGCATAACAAGAGGGATAGATCTTCGGGTCCGATGAGTGAGTCTAGAGGCGAGCACAGATAGCAGTTCTCTAGGAATTCGGGCCATTCTATGATTAGTGCGCCTCCACGGTATTCGGGCCGGAGATTTGATAGATCTATTCATCCCGGGCCGAACGAGCTTTCGGAATCCCGGTTCGAGGGTGATTCGGGTTAGGCGGGCCACCGTACCACGATGCTCCCGGTGTGGAAAGTTACATAGGGGTCGGTACGGTACGGTTCAAAGGTTTGCTATTCATGTGGTCGACCAGGCCATATTATGCGTGATTGTCCCTCGATTGGTAGTAGGCGGGACCCGGCCTTCGGGGTCGATGGCCGGATCTTCGTCATCTATACGCCCTGTGGGGCCGAGGTTCACATGCGCCGGTCGGCCATGGTAGGCGGAGGAGAGTCCCCGAGTTCTAGTGGTCCTCGGCAAGTATTTATGCTTTGGCTGGACGCCAAGATCTTGAGTCTTCTCCTGACGTTGTCACAGGTATATTATCATTATTTTCTCATGATGTATATGCTTTGATAGATCCGGGCTCCACATTTTCATATGTTACTCCATATATTACGGGTCAGTTTAGAATCAAACCGGAGTTGATTAAACCTTTTGAGGTGTCCACACCCGTTGGTGAATCGGTAATAGCTAGCTGGGTATATAGAAATTGTGTAATTGTGATTTGTGATCGTCGTACTATGATTGACTTGCATGAGTTAAAAATGGTGGATTTTGATGTTATTATGGGCATGGATTGGTTGGCTTCTTGTTACGCCAATGTTGATTGTAGAATGAAAATGGTTCGTTTCCAATTTCTGGGAGAACCAGTTTTACAATGGAAAGAAAATACGGCGCACCAAATGGTAGGTTTATTTCCTACCTAAAAGCAAGGAAAATGATCACAAAAGGTTGCATTTATCATCTAGTTCGGGTTCAAGATGTAGAAGCTGAATCGCCGGCTCTTCAGTCAGTCCCCGTGGTGAATGAATTTCCGGATGTGTTCCCGAAAGAGCTCCCAGGCCTTCCTCCCGAGCGGGAGATTGATTTTTCCATTGATGTGTTGCCAGACACTAAGCCTATATCTATTCCTCCTTATAGAATGGCTCCCGCAGAATTAAAAGAGTTGAAGGAGCAATTGAAAGACTTGCTTGAGAAAGGCTTTATTAGGCCTAGTTCATCCCCGTGGGGAGCAACCGTATTGTTTGTCTGAAAGAAAGATGGCTCCTTGAGAATGTGATTGACTACCGACAATTGAATAAGGTGACGATTAAGAATAAATATCCTCTTCTGAGGATTGATGACTTATTTGATCAATTACAAGGTGCCAAATGGTTTTCGAAGATAGATTTGAGATCCGGGTATCATCAGGTCCGAGTTAGGGAGAAAGATATCCCTAAGACAGCCTTCAGAACGAGATATGGCCATTTCGAGTTTCGGGTGATGTCATTTGGGCTAACTAATGCGCCGGCAATATTTATGGATTTAATGAATGATGTGTTCAGGCCCTTTCTAGATTTGTTCGTGATTGTGTTCATCGATGACATCTTGGTGTATTCTAGATCTGAGGCAGAACATATGGATCATTTGCGTACTGTCCTCAAAATTCTTCAGACTCGAGAGTTGTTTGCAAAATTTTCTAAGTGTGAGTTCTGGTTGAACTCAGTGACATTCCTGGGGCACATTGTTTCAGCCGATGGTATTCGGGTAGATAGCCAAAAGATAGAGGCCGTGAAGACTTGGACAAGGCCCACAACTCCTACGGAGGTTCGTAGCTTTCTGGGCCTAGCAGGTTATTATAGGAGATTTGTTGAAGGTTTCTCTTCTATTTCCGTGCCACTTACAAAGCTGACCCAGAAATCAGCAAAGTTTCAGTGGACAGATGCTTGTGAACGTAGTTTTCAAGAGCTAAAAGATAGATTGACTTGCACCGGTCCGACACTTCCGGAAAAGATTGGAAGGTTATGTTGTTTATTGCGATGCTTCGGGCGTTGGGCTAGGCGTGTGTATTGATGCAACATGGTAAGGTGATTGCATATGCTTCAAGGCAATTACAAAAACATGAAAAGAATTATCCAACTCATGATCTAGAATTGGGTACATTTTGATTCATGCATTAAAGATATGGAGACATTATTTATATGGTGTACATGTAGATGTTTACCTGATCATAAAAGCCTTCGGTATATATCTTCAAGCAGAAAGAGTTGAATTTGCGGCAATGACGATGGTTAGAATTGCTAAAAGATTATGATGTTGATATTCTATATCACCCCGGGAAGGCAAATGTTGTGGCTGACGCTCTTAGCCGTAGATCTATGGGAAGTTTGTGTGATATACAACCAGAGAAAAGAGAAATGGCTCGTGAGCTCCAGCGGTTAGCTAGCCTAGGAGTTCGAGTAGTGGACTCAGGTAGCGGGGGAACTACCATTCAGAATTCGGCCCAGGTTTCGTCGCTAGTAGTGAAAGTGAAAGAGCGACAATACGAAGATCCCCATGCCGATGCATTACGAATACACTCCCTCGAAAGAGGAGTCATCATTTGAGATTGCAGGAGACGGAGTTCTCCGATGCCGAGGCAGACTATGTGTTCCCAATGTGGCAGGTTTACACCACCAAATATTGAGAGAAGCCTATTGTTCCCGTTATTCTATCCACCCCGGAGCAACGAAAATGTATAATGATCTTAAATCCATGTATTGGTGAAATGGGATGAAGAAAGATATAGCGGAATTTGTAGCTCAATGTACCAATTGTCAACAAATGGAAATCGAGCACAAAAGTCAGGCGGATTGTTGCAAGCTATAGAAATCCCAACTTGGAAGTGGGAAGTGATTAACATGGATTTCATTACAGGCTTACCTCGTTCTCGACGTAAGTATGATTCCATATGGGTGATTGTGGATAGACTCACGAAGTCAGCTCATTTCTTACCAGTCAGAACGACGTATGTAGCGGAAGATTATGCAAAGCTCTATGTTAAAGAGATAGTGCGACTTCATGGTGTTCCAGTATCTATTATCTCAGACAGAGGAACTCAGTTTACGGCTAATTTCTGGAAGTCCTTCCAAGAAGGTTTGGGGACTCATGTGAGCCTTAGCACGACATTTCATCCACAGACTGATGGACAAGCCGAACGTACCATTCAGACTCTTGAGGATATGTTACGGACATGCATGTTAGATTTTGGAGGTAATTGGGATGATCACTTACCCCTCATTAAGTTTGCTTACAATAATAGTTATCATTTGTTATATCCCGTGTTTTTGTGCATTTGAAAAATTTGGAATAATCTTGCCTTGTGAGAAATAAGGCTATGTTTTTATTTTATTTTATTTAACATATGTGTGATATTCATGAAAAATATTCATGCGGAAATACGGAGGAAGGCCAAGGGCAAAAATTGAAATTTTGGAAATTAGTTTCGAAAATTACAAAATAGGAGCCAAACTAATTGGGCTCAAAATAATAAGTGAAAATAAGGCCCAAATTTGCATGGGGTGGCCGGCCACATGGCTAGCCCAACCCATGTCATTTAATGAAAATTCCATGTGATAAATAGGTCCTTGTCATTAGAAGTTTCAAGAGAAAATGAGAGAAGGAGGAAACAAAAAGAAGAGAAACAAAGCATGAGGCCATTCGGCCATGCTCATGATTTTTGTCCCCTTTGAAATCTTTCTCCTAAAATTATTTTCTTGTGGTATCCCTACTAATTCAAGGGTCCTCTACAACGTGGTATAATTATTTCGGAAGATAACTCATCCGTTTCATCGTTTTCGCACTTTGGTCAAGTGAATAAGTTGAGGAGAAAAGGGAAGAATTAATCCCCTTTAATTATGTTATGAAGGTTTGTTTGTGTTGTAGTATATGGAAATGAGTAGAATATATAGAAATATGGAAGTTTGCAAAGTGGGTGTGCATGTGGCCGTGTATATGTGCTATGTAGTGTAGTTGGGATGAGTTGAATTTTATGTTGTATTTTAGTTGTGGTTATTGTGGAATTTGTATTGAAAATGAAAGTTGAATGAAAATTGGATGAAGTTGGAAAATTGCCATGTTGGCTAGTGTGGTATATTGGTGATGAATAATGATGGATTTATTTTGTTTAGTATGTAATTGTGTTGTTGTGATCCTTATAATGTAAAGGAAGGCTAGATGGTTTAATTTGGCATTGAAATGGCATGTATGTCATTATGGGAAATTATGTGATTTTTATATGATTTTTATATAAGTATAGAAATAAGATTCTAAATGTGAATTATGGTTGTTGTTAATGAGTTTGGAAGAAAACAAGATGATTTGGTAGTTTCGTCGCATTTGTTGAAGTTTTGGATAGAATATGGAATTGGCGGGCTTGAATCCTTGAGTGTTGCTTGAAATGTTATTGAAATATTTGAGTAATCTTGAGTTAGTTAATGAATATGG
>NW_026713317.1:0-22247 GCF_029784015.1 Lycium ferocissimum | reverse complement strand
TTTTTAAAGGCTAATGTCAACAAACTTTTTGGGAGAACCGTGCTTTAAAAGGAGGACAAGAAAGTGATAGTTTAGTTAAACGACAAAGGTATGTGAGGCTAGTCCTTTCTTTCTGAGGCATGAGTCTTATGGCATGAATTTCCTCCTTCTTCATGAATTTTCTATCTTCGAGAAAACTAAGAGTCTATGACTATGAATAGCTATATGAGATAAGAGATATACTATGTATACGATGATGATGATGAGCTTAAGCCTAAAAGACTCTAAAGCCTATGCTATGATGTGCTATAAGCTAATAATTCTGATTATGATTCTCTTATGTTGTTCATTGTATACACTTACCTTATATGCTAATTCCTTCAAGGTGAGGCATAATGTTTATGAATGCTCCATAATGTATCGGGGGTTCACGACCTTATGTCACCCTGATAAAGTATAGTTGTCTCTGAGTTTCTGTGCATGTAATATGATGAGTATATTATGATGAGTACATGATGATGATATTACACCGCGCCTATATGTGGCACGAATCCTGGGTTAAGGCGGGCGGCGTATACACCATGGCCGGATGGTACAGGCGTACACCACTAGTGGGCGGCATGAGATGATACCCCGGACGCGGGAGGCACGGACGCAAAGCACGCTAATGATTATCACACCGTACCTATATGGTCGGGCAGCTTATACATTTATGCATATATGATATGATGATGATTATGAAAGTAAGCTAGCATGCATTATTTCGTTTATGATTCATAGTCAGTTACAGATTGCTCCTCATTTGATGCCTCCTCATTTTATTGGTGTTTCATAATAGTCTATGCCTTAATACTAATTACAATGTTCGTCGACGTACGTTTTCTTTAGTTACGTGTTCATGCCCACAAAAACGAGGAGGTGATCCAGACTCGTAGGAGCTATTAGTTGATTTGAGAGCACTCCACTTTTCCGGAGGTGCTATTGATTATTCTTTTGGTACATATGTATATATATTCATGTTTGGGCATGACGGGGTCCATTCCCATCCACATGTCTAGTACTCTAGTAGAGAGCTCGTAGATGCGCGATTGTTATAATAGTATGGTCTCACGGTGTCTCGTTGTATATATATATATATATATATATATATATATGCATATCTATTATTTTGATAGCCGAAAGGGTTCATGTTTATAAAGTGAATTTGTTCAAATGTTATGAGTATAAGCGATATGAATGAAAGCAGATGAGTAATAGAATGAGTGGTGCTCGGTGGTTAGCCCCGGGTACCCGTCATGGCCGTAGTCGAATTCGTGACAAAAATGGTATCGAGCGCCGATTCGGTCCTAGGAAGTGTCTACGAGCCGTGTCTGGTAGAGTCTTGTTTATGATGTGTTGCGCGCCACGCTAATAAACAGGAGGCTACCGGGCATTTAGGAAAAATGACCATTTTTCTTCTTATGAGATCGAGCGATAGAGCCGTGTTATATGATTTTCTCCTCCCTAATAGTATGTTGTGATTTCAGAAATGCCATCAAAGGGAAAAGCTAAAGCCGCCCAGAAGGGTAAGATTACGACGAAAAGGTGGGCAGAAAGAGAGCCGCCAATGAATGTAGATGAGGGTGAATCACACAATGAGGCTCCATCTAATGGCTTCTTCCACCCCGCCTAGTACAGAAGAACAAGAAGGGGCTTCAGCTCCAGCTCCTATGCCTCCAGTTCCTCCACCGGCTACTTTGGGTCAACAAGTGACCGAAGCTATTCAATTATTGACGCGATTAGTTACACCCGCCACCGGCCGGCGGCCCGAGTCGGGTCCAAGTGATCGGTGGCCGACTAGTACCAGAGCCCATGATTTTATGAGTTTGAACCCTCCAGAGTTCTTTGGGTCAAAACCGGATGAAGATCCGCAAGGCTTTATTGATCAGATGTTGAGGACCTTAAAGATCATTCATGCCTCCGAGACTGAATCTGTGGAGTTGTCATCTTATAGACTCCGAGATGTGGCGGTATTGTGGTATAATAATTGGATAGCATCAAGAAAAGAGAATACGCCTCCTCCCGTTTGGCAGAATTAGGTGTTCGTAGATGTGTGCCACGATTTACGTCGAGCTAGAGCGGATAGATTTCTAAATTTGAAAAAAGGAAGTATGAGTGCCCAGGAGTATAGCCTTCAATTTAATTCTTTGGCTAGGTATGCCCCGACTATGGTGGTCGATATGGGAAATCGGGTACATAGATTTGTAAGTGGCCTAGGGCCACATTTGTTTAAGGATTGTTTGACGGCTTTGTTGCAAGATGGGATGGACATTTGCCGCATCTAAACCTATGCCCAGAATCTAGAAGGAAAACAACCTCCGCAGAGGGGTGATCGTGATATTGATAGAACGCGTGCATTAAAGGAGGACAAGCAAGTGATAGTTTAGTTAAACGACAAAGGTATGTGAGGCTAGTCCTTTCTTTCTAAGGCATGAGTCTTATGGCATGAATTTCCTCCTTCTTCATGAATTTCCTATCTTCGAGAAAACTAAGAGTCTATGACTATGAATAGCTATATGAGATAAGAGATGCATTATGTGTACGATGATGATGATGAGCTTAAGCCTAAAAGATTCTAAATCCTATGATATGATGTGCTATAAGCTAATAATTCCGATTATGATTCTCTCATGTTGTTCATTGTATACACTCACCTTATATGCTAATTCCTTCAAGGTGAGGCAAAATGTTTATGAATGCTCCATAATGTATCGGGGGTTCACGACCTTATGTCACCCCGATAAATAGTTGTCTTTGAGTTTTCGTGCATGTAATATGATGAGTATATTATGATGAGCATATTATGATGAGTACATGATGATGATATTACACCGCGCCTATATATGGCGGGCGATCCGTTAAGTGGCAAGTATACACCATGGCCGGATGGCATGGGCAGACACCACTAGTGGGCGGCATGAGATGATACCCCGGACGCGGGAGGCCTGGACCCAGGCTAATGCTAATGATTATCACACCATACCTATATGGTCGGGCAGCTTATACATTTATGCATACATGATATGATGATGATTATGAAAGTAAAGACATGCATTTTTCCTTTTATGATTCACGATCGATTCTGATTGCTCCTCATTTGATACCTCCTCATTTTTATTGGTGTTTCATTATTGTCTATGACTTACATACTCGGTACAATGTTCGTGCGCGTCCGTTTTCTTTGGACGCTGTGTTCATGCCCACAGGTAGACAGGGAGGTGATCCAGACTCGTAGGAGCTATTAGGTGATTTGAGAGCACTCCACTTTTCCGGAGGTGCCATTGATTATTTTTTTGGTACATATGTATATATATTCATGTTTGGGCATGACGGGGTCCTGTCCCATCCATATGTCTAGTACTCTAGTAGAGGCTCGTAGATGCGCAGTTGTGGGTAGTATGGTCTCACAATTTCTCATTGTATATATATATATATATATATATATATATATATATATATATATATATATATATATATATATATATATATATATATGCATATCTATTATTTTGATAGCCGAAAGGGTTCATGTTTATAAAGTGAATTTTTTCAAATGTTATGAGTATAAGCGATATGAATGAAAGCAGATATGGTAATAGAATGAGTGGTGCTCGGTGGTTAGCCCCAGGTACCCGTCATGGCCCTAGTCGGGTCGTGACAATAAGACATAAGATGAAGATATAACCTGCGTAACTTTTAGTGGTGGATACATTTCACACATATATCTTATATAATCGTAGTACATGTATCATCATAGCGCATACATCATCGTATCATATATATATATATATATATATATATATACATTATCGTTAACCCGCGTTCGGGTAACCATCATATGTCGCCCACTAGTGGTGATCATGTCCGGCCTTCTAGGCGCGGTGGAATCATAAGCATCCCGCCTTAGCGGTGACATGTTCGGCAATTTAGGGCACGGTGGAATCACAAACAGCCAGCCTTCGCAGTGACATGTCCGGCCATTCAGGCACGGTGGAATTGTATCATCTTGAGCACATCATAGACTTATCATTACTATACATCTCATAGGCATATCATGACCTTATCATAACTTAGCATCATTATACATTTATCATCAAAACATACCTTAGAACTCGAAGGAAACTATGGCTGTGTCGGGGTGACATAAGGTCGTGAACCCCCGATTACATTATGGAGTGATCATAATCATCATATCTCACCCTGAAGGGACTAACATTTTAAGGTGAGTGTACACAAGGAAGAGCATCAATGGAACAATACCTAGGATCATTAACTTCATGGACATCTTATTTTACTCTTGGATTCTTTATACTTAACTCATCATCATCATTATCATGCTCATATCGTATCTCTTTTCTTTATCTTATACATATATAGCTCGTTACAGTCACAGACTCATAGTTTCGCTTATTTAAGAAGATTATGGGAGAATAGGAGGATTCATGCCAGAGGATTCATGCCATAGAAGGAAAGGATTAGCCTTACATACCTTTTCCTTTAGCTATTCTACCGCTTGATCGTTCTCCTTCAATGCTCACGTCTTTACCTTCAAGGGAGTTCATATAACATTAGCTAAACGATTATAAGAACATGCTTACTAAAGCTAGAGAAAATTGGGCAGCATTTCCTTTGTTTATACAACTTTCCCCATATTCCATATCAACTTCCAAACATCCATAACAACATTCACAATATTATAAGCAACAATCATCATTCATCTACATTATCCACATTTCTCAATTTCACTTCAATTTCTCCATAATCATGGTCATAGTTCACTATTGCATTTTCTCACATATAATACTTATCCCATGTCCTAAATGTCATTAATAACATACTTACAATCACAACATATCAATATTCATGATTCACTCCAAACTACTACTCAAAATCTCATTATTCCTATCTTTGTGACCCATTTTCTATCTCCTTCCATCATCTAAGTCTTTCAACCTCTCATTACCTTAAACAACATGAAAAGATCATAAAACTTACCTTAGATAGTGTAGGAATGAGCCTTGAGGGGAAATACTCTTCTTGCACCAAAACCCTAATTCACATCCATTGGAATTTCTTGGCTTGGTGAACTTTAATGAGTTTCATACACTTAATTTTGTTGGTTTGATGAAGTTGATCATAGATTTCTCTTGGGTTCTTGTGTATGAAGAGTTGAGAGGGTTCTAGAGGATTCTTGAAGTGTGAAATGAGGAAATGAAATGAATTAAATGAGAGAGGGTCCTTATATCAACTTAAAAATTTTGACCCGACTCGGACATACGGACTAACATACGGTCCGTATCTTTTATACTGGCCGTATGTCTAGCCGTATGTTTGGTCCAGTGAAGGTCCTCATTCTGGGAAGAACATACGGCCAGACATACGCCCAGTATGTTTTATACGGCCAGTATGCCGGACCGTATGTTGCCCAACTTTCCGGAATTTATTCTCGTCGGCTCGTTTGATCTCTAATCCTTATGAAACCTTCTTGACACTTGTTTAACACCTCATTACCAATCTAAGGGACGTTATAACTCTTCTCCAAAGCATCATTAAGCCATCATTAATTCGATACTTGTAAATCTTTCCCGACACACAACATATACCTTGCTTTCCTTAGCAACATCCGTCTCCTACCTCGAATGTTTTTGAAATATCATTTAGAATCATCAAGTGCTATTTCTTATTTATCAAAACATCGTATACGTCGTGCCCTTCATTAGTCTATTCACTGTACGTTAACAGGAATTTTTCGAGGTGTAACACTTATCATATTTGGGTTTAGATGCTTACATAGGTGATGACGGATATTCGGTCGCGATTATATTGTCTCATGCTTGGTTGGTTTATTTGCTTATCTGCATTATTTTCTGAATTGTGTTAACTATGCTTAGTCTGCCGATGATGCCTACCAGTACTGTTGTTTGTACTGACCTACACTTGCTGCATTCTTTTATGAATGCAGAGTACCAGGTCGGATCTACTTCTCTGACCCGTGGCTGATCGACTCTCCAGCTCCCACTCGAGTTTCCAGGGTGAGCATGGTGTCAGCTGACCTTGAAGACTTTCCTATTACATGTCTTAATTTTATTCCAGAGACATAGACATTATGTATTAGTACTTCCAGACTATATTATTCTTCTTAGATGCTTTTGTATTATTCAGACTAGACCCTGGGGGTATTTGTTGTCTTCCGCACTTTTTACTACCATCTATCTATATATATCGTGAGACTTACGTATTTATTATCTTCCGCTACTTAATTTTCTTCAATTTATGTATTAGTTCATTGTTGGGATGAGGGTTCGCTTATCGAGATGGAAAGGTAAGTGCCCGCACGGCTTGAGCAAAATGGGTTGTGACAAGTTGGTATTAGAGCCCTAGGTTACTCGGTCCTTAATGCAAGAGCGTGTCTAGTAGTGTCTCATGGATCGATACGATGAGCTCTGTACTTATCTGCGGGAGGCTATGGACATTTAGGAAATCTCGCTTTCTTTCTTTCTGTCGTGCCACTTTATTCGAATTGGTATCTGAAAAGATCAAATTGGTATCTGACTCTTATCTCTTCTCTCACAGATGGTGAGGACTCGAGCTACTTTGGCCCGAGATTGGTTCCGCAGCCCGCGTGCTATGGCGGGACTCGAGGGCAAGCGACATAAAAGGGGCGCGGCGAGAAAGAACAAGAGGCCACAGAGCCGCCTGCGCAGCGGTAGAGCTCCGACGGTAAGGTAGCACCGAGAGAGATCTCCGTCCCCTGAGCCCGAGGATGTGGCTCCAGCTCAGACACATCCTGAGATTACTTTAACTTGATGCCCAGCCGAGTCGCCGGCGGGGGGGTTCACAGAGACTAGGGTTAGGGTGCGCACCGCGGCGGGGACCTACGTGGGCAGCATATCCCGCTGCAGCTATAGCTCCTCGCATCGATGTGATACCCACTCCTGGTGATGAGATTAGGCCCATGGAGGGCGCTGTTATGACTACTTCTGATCAGGAACTGGTTGGGAGATTCAGAAAGTTACAGCCACCGAGGTTTGCTAGTACCTCGTCTAAGGATGCCTCTGAGTTTATTCTTAATATGCATGAGTTTTGTATCGTATGGGGATAGTAGAGACCCATGGCGTTGATTATGTGTCCTACCAGTTTCGCGGCGATGCGAAGACATGGTGGAGGTATTTCGTGGCGTGCAGACCTAAGAGTTCTCCTCCTTTGACTTGGACTCAGTTCTACCGGGCCTTCCTTGAGAAGTATGTGCCCTGGTCTTTAAGAGAGGCTCGTAGGGAGCAGTTTTTACACCTTGAGGAAAGGGGCATGTCCTTAGAGTCCTACATGACCCATTTCCTCTATTTGTCCCGTTATTCTACTCCGTTGATCCCTACCGAGGCTGATAGGATCAGGTGCTTTGTTGGAGGACTAGTGGGCTCTCTACAGATTCCTTGTCTTCAGATGGAGTCTATGGGGGCTTCCTTCTAGTCCATTATTGAGCATACTTCTATGGTTGAGGGCACCAAGGCCAGTGCTTTTAGTGGTGGTGACAACAGGCCGCGTCAGACTAGCAGTTTTAGAGGTTCTGGTACGAGGGGCGCTAGTCAATTTTCAAGGCCACCTCAGCCCTATTCCAGTCATCTCGTGCATTTAGCATTACTGACTTCCTCTAGCGAGCCACCTAGGCAGAGAGCTCCTGAGAGTTCATTTTCCAGACCAGTGGACAAGGCTGCTTCATCCGGGTCTTCAGCTTCCGTGTTTCAGCACTCGACTCTTCTTACCTGTGGAAGGTAAGGACGTCGTTGTCTATTGTGATACTTTCCGTATTGGTTTGGCTGCGGTGTTGATGCAGGAGGGTAGAGTGGTAGCTTATGCTTCGCGTTAGTTAAAAGTTCATGAGAAGAATTACCCTACCCATGATTTGGAGTTGTTGGCTGTAGTCTTCGCTTTGAAGCTTTGGAGGCACTACTTGTACGGTGTCCATTGTGAGGTTTTTACTGATCACCGTAGCCTTCAGCATGTGTTTACCTAGAGAAATCTTAATTCCAGGCAGCGTCGATGGATGGAGCTCCTAAAGAACTATGACATCTCTATTCTGTATCACCCTGGTAAAGCCAATGTGGCGGTTGATGCCTTGAGTTGCAAGGCAGTGAGTATGGGGAGTTTAGCTCGATTGATTATTTTCGAGCGTACGTTGGCCATGGAGGTTCAGACTCTGCCCAACAGTTTCATCTGTCTTGATATTTCAGCCCCGGGCAGGATATTGTCTTGTATAGAAGCGAGGTCATCATTATTGGATCTGATCAAGGCTTATCAGTTTGAGGATGCCCAGTTGAGCAAGATCCGAGATAGGATTTCAAGAGGGGAGCCCAAGGAGGCCGTGATTGATTCTGAGGGCATTCTGAGGATTAGAGGACGCATGTGCTTTCCTCATGTTAGTGATTTGATTCAGTTGATCTTATCTGAGGCTCATAGCTCTCACTATTACATTCATCCGGGAGCGACCAAGATGTACCGTGACTTGAGACAGCACTAGTGGTGGCATCGTATGAAGAGAGATATAGTTGATTTTGTGGTTAAGTGTGGAAATTGTCAACAGGTAAAGTATAAACAGCGACCCGGTGGGGTACTTCGGAAGATGCCCATTCCTGAGTGAAAGTGGGAGAGGATTACCATGGATTTTGTCACGGGTCTTCCGATGACTATTGGCAAGTCTGATTCTATTTGGGTGATAGTGGATCGGTTGACTAAGTCTGCACAATTTGTTCCGATTCAGGTTTCCTATCCCACGGAGAAATTAACCAAGATGTATATTCGGGATATTGTGAGATTACATGGGATCCCTATTTCAGTTGTATCTGATTGGGGTACTATATTCACTTCTCGATTCTGGAGAGCCTTTCATGAGGATTTGGGTACCCGATTGGACTTCAGTACAGCTTTCCATCCCCAGACTGATGGCCAGTTCAAGTGGATCATTCAGGTGCTCGAGGACATGTTGAGAGCATATGTTATTGACTTTGGTGGTCATTAGGATTAGCACTTGCCCTTGGTAGAGTTTGCATACAATAACATTTATTATTCGAGTATTGGTATGGTGCCTTTGAGGCCTTATATGGTAGGAGGTGTAGATCTCCGATTGGTTGGTTCGATGGGTTCGAGGCTCGACCTAGGAGCACGGATCTATCCAGAGAGTCCCTTGATAGAGTGAGA
This sequence comes from Lycium ferocissimum, assembly GCF_029784015.1. NCBI lineage: Eukaryota > Viridiplantae > Streptophyta > Magnoliopsida > Solanales > Solanaceae > Lycium > Lycium ferocissimum. The sequence continues at coordinate 13,037 of NW_026713317.1, read as the reverse complement.
GTTATTCAAGCCAGTCTCGTGGCAGCTCAGAGTCGGTAGAAGATGTATGCAAACCGGAAGGTTCGGGATTTGAAGTTTGCTATTAGTGACCAAGTTCTATTAAAGGTTCACCCATGAAGGGTGTTATGAGGTTTGGTAAGAAGGGAAAGTTAAGCCCCAGGTACATTGGTCCATTTGACATTGTGGACTGTATCGGCAATGTAGCTTATGAGTTAGCATTACCGCCAGGCTTGGCGGGAGTTCATCTGGTCTTTCATGTTTCGATGCTGAAGAAAAACCATGCCTATGGTACATACATTGTCTGTTGGGATTCTATATTGCTTGATGAGAATTTGACTTATGAGGAGGAGCCTATTGCTATCTTAGATAGGCAGGTTCGAAAGTTGAGGTTAAAGGAGATTGCTTCAGTGAAGGAGCAATGGAAGCACCGTCCTATTGAGGTGGCTACCTGGGAGACTGAGTCTGATATGCGTAGCAGTTATTCCCAGTTGTTCACTGATTCAGGTATTTCTCTACTTTCCTTCTTTTCTTTGCTCGAGGACGAGCAACGGTTCAATTGGTATCTGATGTAACGTCCCGTTTGGTCGTTATAGTTCTTTCAGCATTTTAGCCTGTTCCCAAGCATTGATTAGCTCGCTTTTGACCCGAGGGGACTGTTGATATGCTTCCCGGGGCGCCTAGATCGAATTCGGGCAACTTTGGTGAAAATACAGGCTTAAAGTGAAAAATGATTGACCTAAAGTTGACTTTGGGAACACGGACCTTTTTTGGGATTCCATCAATTTCGAGAGGTTTGGATGGTCATTTAGAACCTGTATGAGTAATTGATTCAGTTCCCAATGCATTCGGATGCATTTCGGGACTTGGATGGGAAATTGGAATTAAGGCATCGGGGGTTGACTCGGCCAATGAGGCCTCTGTTGGAAATTTTGAGACCACGAGCGCGTTCGCAACATATTTTTATGTGGGTCTGTGTGTTTGGTTTGTGAGCAGATGGCCTCTAGAATGACTCAGGATTTCGGTTGAAGACTTAGAAAATTCGAGATTTCTGGTGTCTGGTGCCCGCAATGGCTGCACCAGAGCCAACCCTGCGGCACTGCTGTGGCAGTGTCATGATCTTTGGGCCGGCCTTGTGTAATGTTGACCCTACAGCTATGGCGGCATCCCAGCCCCGACCATAGCAGCGCCGCTGCAGCGGCATCTCTACCGCTGTGGCGGTGACGGGCAGTTGAATTTCATTAAATGTGTCTTAAATAAGTCCTAGACCCTCATTATTTCTCATCTCGATATTTGAGCGTGGAGAAACTGTTCTTGGAGATAATTTGAAGAAATTCTTGGAGATAAAACTTGCCTAATCCTTTACCCTTCCTTAATCACAATCATCTTAAGATTTCCCCATTCCCTTTAACAATCCCTTAGAGATGGAATTTGAGAGAGGGTTTTGGAAGAACATTTTCCTAGATTATTAATGATAAATTGATGATGGTTATGCTAAAACTTGATGAATCTAAGCTTATTAATCAAGTATCTTCCACTTTTAACATTGAATTTCGGATTTGGAGATTTAGGGTTTATACCCAATTTGGGGGTTCTTGCTTGAAATCAGATTTAGTCCAATCCTTGAGTTAAATCAACAATTGGTGGTTGGGTTATGATTACCAATTACTTAATTTGGTATTTTGCCCCCGAATTTCTTGTTTTGCCCTATGGGCCTGTTTTCCCAAATTCTAGGGTTAAAGTTGACCTAATTGATACCATAGAAATATTAGTAGCATTCTTCATGATTTCTAATATAGAATTCGATTATTCTTAGACTACTTTGGTTATGAGCTTCAGAGGAAGGGCAAGGCAAAAGAGTGACTTGTTGGTGTTGCGATTCAGCAATCTAGGTAGGTTATGATTTACCTTTGGTGAGACTTCGTATAGTGAGTCACATATTTAGATTATAATGTCAGAGATAGCATGTGAGCCTTCCGATATGAAGTTGGGATGGATATTGCCTTAGGTTGGGCCTTGATGTGTGTTGGGACTAGCCACCCCGTTATATGTGCTTGATTGTTTATTTGTGTTGGCTTGATGCCATATGTAGGTAGATATCGAGTTATATTTTGTCGCCTTGATTTGGATAGAATTGACATACCCGTTGTTGGTATTTGTACTCGATATATGTTGGCGTACCCACTATTGGTACTCGAGTATTGATGTATGTTAGCGTACCCACTGATGGTACCTGACTCGATATATGTTGGCATACCCACTACTGGTATTGTGATGTGATACGTGTTGGCATACCCCGTTGTGGTACTAGTGTTATTGAACCTGATTGTTGATGATTGACCTATGCATTGCACACATTCTCTCATATTCATGCATGGCCGATACCCGGTGATGATCCGGTATCGTTGATTGAGCGAAACTGATATTTGATAAACTCTTTTACTTGAGTGATTGTGAAAAGTCTATGTCCGAAGATCCATTCCGGAATTGTTGATTATATGAAACTGATATTTGATGAACTCTTTTACTTGAGTGATTTTGAGAAGGCCGATGTTCGCGGTTAGTGTATGGACTCTGCGGGTCCCTGATACGATCCTACTTGGCACACCTCATTTCAAGACTTACATCCAAGGCCAAGATATGGAACTTCAAGCTCTACAAGCGGCATGGATGATAAGAATGGCATTGAAGGCCTTTGGAGGCCCATACAAGCCCCACAACGAGGCCTATGATGTGTGGGAGGTGGCTTGGGCGAGGCTTGCTTGTAGATACAAGGCTTGAAGAAGAAGCTACTAGAAAGGGGACCAATGCGCAAAGTGGCCAAACGTGCAAATAGGGACATTTCTTCCTTTTTATTTGCAAATTGGCTACATGTGCAAACTTGAACAAGGTCGGAGTTGGCTATTTGTGCAAGAAGGCCATGCATGCAAGGTTGATTGAGAGGGCCATCTATGCAAGGAGGGCGTGTTTGGCCATTGAAGGCCAATTCTTGAATTAAAGACTACACTAAGAAGACTAGCCAAACAAGGCCCTTACTTCATTAAGGGTAGCATTGTAATTGCCTATTAGTCTTCTTTACTTAACTTGTATATATAGCTTGTCTTTCATTGGAGATTTTAGATTGGATGAATTATGTTTTGAATACTCTAAAGAGTGATAATTTGTTTAGGGTTAGCTTAGTTAATGGTGGATTCCATTGTTGGTCTTGAACCATTTTTCCATTGATTTCATGAAGGGTTGTTCATTTGTGGATTTCAATTGAATTTCCCTTGCCTTGATTTCAAATAGCATAGGTTCTTTGAATTGAATCAAATTGAGAGGGTCTAGGTTTCATATACTTAGGTTTGCTCATAGGTTCATTATTCATTGGGTCTTGCTTTTATCCTCTATTTCTCATCTCCTTTCTTCAATTCTCATCCCCAATTTCTCGTTATCTTGAATTCCGCATTTTAGGTTTTGATTTGGTGTTTCCCCAAATCAATTTGTATCCATAGGTTCTTTGAATTGAATCAAATTGAGAGGGTCTAGGTTTCATATACCTAGGTTTGCTCATAGGTTCATTATTCATTGGGTCTTGCTTTTATCCTCTATTTCTCATCTCCTTTCTTCAATTCTCATCCCCAATTTCTCGTTATCTTTAATTCCGCGTTTTAGGTTTTGATTTGGTGTTTCCCCAAATCAATTCGTATCATTTGGTATCAGAGCATAGGCTAAGAGATTGTTCCCACAATTTCTAATCCTAGGCTAAAAATCTGAAAATCACAAAAAATCAAAAATCCAAAAATCCAAAAAAAAAAAAAAAAAAAATCGAAAATTATTTTGCGGTTTGATTTTGTTGTTTCTGAATTTAGATTTGAGTTTATTGAGGTGGAAAACATCTAAATCCGAAGTTTGAAGTTGTTTGGGTGGGTTTTGAAGTTTTCACCATTGAAGCTTCATCAAAGCTTGAAGAACTCAAAAGTGGGTTTAGTGGTTGAGAAGCAATTAAAGCAAATTGAATATTGGGCTTTGTTCTCTAAGTGATAAGGAGCTTAGATCTGAAATTTGGAGCAAAAACGAGTTGATTTGGTCTTAGATTGCATTTGGGTGTTCTTGGTGTTCTTAAGAACATTCATATCTTCATATTGGAGAAGAAGACCAAAGGAGAGGGTTTGATCCAAAAGTTTTTTCAAGGACAAGTGGAAAGTTGTTTGTTGGGCCAAAAAGGGCAAGTCCTAGGTTGTGTGGGGCCCAAGACGTCATCAGATCCAAGAAAATTCGGTTCAAATTTTGAGGAACACGAGTTGGATACAAAATCACTGAAGCCACTATACGGTCCCACATACGAACCGTATAAATTTTACGGTCCGTATAATTTGGTCCGTAAAATTGGAAGTCTGAAGGTTATATTCTGTAAGTGATATACGGTGGAAAAGTACGGACCGTAAAAATTTTACGGCCTGTAGAATTTGGTCCGCACATTTGGTACCAGATTTTTGAGTTTCTGTCCCTGTTCTACGGACACCTTTTACGGTCCGTGAATTATATACGGACCGTATAATTCTCACAGTCCAATCCGTGAATTTGAGGTACTTTTTCAATTCCAAATATTCATTTCATCTCAATTCAATTCTCAAAAACTTCTTGAACCTTGATTGTAAGTGATTGTTTCCCTATTCCTTAAGTAGGGAACAAAAAAAAAAAAAAAAAAAAGTATAGAATTTTAAAAAATTTCGTTATTTCAAATTGATGCATTGGATCAATTGAGGCTTCTCGACCGCATTTTCAAGTTATCACCTACCCGGGCCCAAAATTTTATTTATTTTTCGGTTTTAGCATTCCATTTTCTAGTGTCTCTTAACTAGTGGCCATTAAGTAGTTGTTCCTACTTGTGTCTACTAGTTCTTGTGTCCGCATTTCTTTCGTGCTAATTTCTTTCAAGCTTTTCTTCGTTTTATTTCGTTGAATCTTCTTGGCTCAAGTCCTTTTGTTTTATCGAGTTGTCCGTCTTTCGATTAACAAGAATCTATTCCTCCACAAAGGTTAGCAATCTTGTGAATTGATTTGGATTAAAAGGGTTCTTGACCAACCTTGGAAGAAGCTTAGGTTGAGAGGTAAGTTTGAGTGCCAATACGAGTGACGTGAGGAGCTTTTGCTACTAATCTTGTTTGCTCGTTTTGTAGGCACACGAAGAGGAGACATAAGGAGAAGGAGAGATAAGGATGTCATCCATAGCTTCTGAGTCTTGTGAAGATGATTTTGAAGGTTATGTCTCTAGCAATGGAGGATATGACTATGAGGTTGACGGAGGCTATGAGGGAGATGACATGGGATATGAGCATCACTATTCTTACAATGAATATGATGGTGATGGTGCTTATAGACCGAATGAAGAATATGGTCAATATGATCATAACTTGTACGAGGGTGAAGAATACTACTCCGAGGACAATCGTGAGGCAACACCTTATGAGGCTTATGAAGAAGAAGGAGTAGATGAGTATGATGAAGAGTCCTATGGTGGATACGTGATACAAGCCGAGCTTCATCAAGAATATCCATTTCAAGCCGAGCTAGGGATCACGTCTTTGGAGACTTACTAGGTGCTTGGATTGAAGGCATGAAGCCCAAGAATATGCTAAAATGGAAGTATAGGCCTCATTTGGATGAAGTAGGGAGAAGAAGGCCTTTCTCATCTTTTGAGAAGACTACTAGCCAAACAAGGCCCTTACTTCATTAAGGGTATTATTGTAATAGCCATAGTAGTCTTCCTTTTCTATTTAGTATAAATACTATCTTAGTTTATTTCATTAGGTAGACTTTTATGATATGAAATATTGAAATTGTGAAATTGTAAGACTCCATTGGGAGCATGAGAGATGAGAGCTTGTTGAAGCTTTTATTCTGGGCGTGGGACTGAATACGGGAGATGTCCATCCCCTCCTGCAGTGAAGCTGTCAAACAGTCTTTGAACAAATGTGGCCCTAAGCCACTCACAAACCTGTGTACTTTATCTCCCATGTCAGCCACCATAGTCGGAGCATACCTAGCCAATGAATTAAAGTGAAGGCTATACTCCCGAGCACTCATATCCCCTTGCTTAAGATTCAAGAATTTATCAGCGAGCCCAACGAACCTCGGGTGGCAAATAGTGGCGGATGAAGGCATCTACGAATTCTTGCCAAATTGAGGGAGGTGCGTTTTCCTTTCTCGAAGATATCCAGTTATTATACCAAAGAACCGCTACATCCCGGAGTCTATAAGATGCCAACTCCATAGATTCAGTGTTGGAGGCATGGATGATTCTTAACGTTCTTAGCATCTCATCAATAAAACCTTGTGGGTCTTCGTCCGGCTTTGACCCAAAAAATTCTGGAGGATTTTAAACTCATAAAGTCACGGGTCCTTGCACTGGTGGCCCTATCACCGGGACCCGCACTTTGGCGTTGAGCCTGAGCGGCAACCAATCGAGTCAATAATTGTATAGCCTCGGGCATCTGTTGACCCGAAACACCCGGTGGAGGAACTGGAGGCATAGGAGCTGAAGCTAAAGCCCCCTCTTGTTCTTCTAGAATAGGCGGAGTGTGAGAGGTATTGGATGGAGCCTCATTATGAGATTCACCTTCTTCTATATTTGTGGGTGGCTCCCTTTCCATCCGCCTTTCTGTCGTAGCCTTGCTCTTCTGGGCGGCTGTGGCTTTTCTCTTCATTGGCATCGCTGAAATCATAGCGCACAATTAGGGAGGAGAAAATCTTATAACATGGCTCTACGGAACTACTCTGATACCACTTTCGTCACGACTCGGCTAGGGGGCCATGACGGGTACTCGGAGCTGACTACCGAGCACTACTTGCTATGCCAATCATCTAACCAACTTGAACATACACAACTCTAAAGCGACACATACATATATATATATATATATATATATATATACATGTTCTCACGGCTGTAAAAATAATATACAAAAATATACACTGATGTATCCATGAGACAACTACTACCCACATATCCGTATCTACGAGCCTCTACTAGAGTACTAAGACATGAGGACGGGACAGGACCCCATCATACCCAAAATATAAATACACAAAATAATATGACCATAAGTAGCACTCCAGAGTAGTGGAGTGCTCCCGAGAATCCGCTGATAAGATAAGCTCCTATGGAACTGCACCGTCTCCCTGTCTGCCTGTAGGCATGAACACAGCGTCCAAAAGAAAAGGACGTCAGTACAAAAAATGTACTGAGTATGTAAGGCATGAATAGTAACAGCATAATAAAGAGGCAATGAAACATGAGGTGAAGATATAACTTGCTTAACCTTTAAAGGAAAACACATGTATGCATATCAAATATACCATCATCGTTAACCCACGTCCGGGTAATTATCACACACCGCCCACTAGTGGTGTCATGTCCGGCCCTCTAGGCACGGTGTAATCATAAGTCGCCCGCCTTCGCGGTGTCATGCCCGGCCCTCTAGGTTCGGTGTAATTATAAGCTGCCCGCCTTAGCGGTGTCATGCCCGGCCCTCTAGGCTCGGTGTAAACATAAGTCACCCGCCTTCGCGGTGTGATGCCCGGCCCTCTAGGCTCAGTGTAATCATAAGCCGCCCGCCTTTGCGGTGTCATGCCCGGCCCTCTAGGCTCGGTGTAATCATAAGCCGCCCGCCTTAGCGATGTCATGCCCCGCTATCTAGGCACGGTGTTATCTCATCATTATATACTTATCATAAAACATGCATTAGAAATCGATTAAATACTATAATTCTATCCGGGTGACGTAAGGTCGAGAGCCCCCGATTCCATTATGGAGTAATCGTGATCCTCATGTCTCACCTTGAAGGTACTAGCATTATAAGGTGAGTCTAGCAACAATGAATAACATCAAAGAATCGTATAAGGACCATTAGCTTCGTAGAAATATCATATCATGAGCTTTAGAATCTCTAAGCTTAGAATCATCATCATCATTATCATATTCATAACATATCTCTTATCTTTATCTCATGAGAAGCTCTTATTAATCATGGACTCATAGTTTTCGGAATATGAGAACATCATGGAAAGTTAAAGGGAGTTATATTATAGGAGTCATGCCTTAGAAAAGAAGGGACTAGCCTTACATACCTTGATGTGTCTCTAACTTTATCAATTAAGCGTTTTCCTCCAATGTTCACGATTCTACATTCAATGGAATTCGTACTAGAATTAGATAATCGGAAATATACTTAAGCTTAAGCTAAAGCTAACGAAAATTGGACAGCATCTCCTTTGTTTCTACAACTTCCTCCATATGCTATAACAACTCCCAACATCAATATCAACATTCATAATAGCATAATCAATAACTTTGTCAAGTTCGACATTATTCAATTCTTACAATTCCCTCTCAAAGTCATCCATAACCATGGTTATCTCCCAACGTCGTATTCATCCACATATAATGCTTCTCCATCATTCTTAATATTATTTTTAACAAGATTATACTCATAATATCTCAAGAATTATGGTTCATGTGAAACTATTATTTAAGAACACCATTATTTCACATTTGGGCTCCATATTCTACTTTCTTCCATAATCTAAGTCTTTCAACCCTTCCATATTCTAAATAACATGAAATGATAATAAAACTCACCTTTGATTGTGTAAGAATGGGTTTTGGATGGAGTTGCTTCACTTGGAGAAAATCCTAACTTCAATTCAAAGAGAGTTATTAACTTCTAGCAACCCTAGAGAGCTTTCTTGCACTTGATTTCCTTTAATTGATGATATTGATCTTTGATTTCCCTTGAATTCTTGTAAATGAAGTGTGTGGAATATTCTAGAGGTTTAGAGAGCAGTGGAGAAGTTGGAAAGTGATAAATTAGAAGTGGGATCACATTTTTATACTTGAAAAATGCTCAGCCCGTCGGGTGCTATACGAACCCTTATACGGTCCGTATAATCTTATACAGTCCATATAAGTGTCCATATTTCACCATCAGGGAAAACATATTTTCTGTTGGGTTATACGGACCCTTATACGGACCGTATAAGTGGTCGTATAACTCCACTTTTCTGAAATTGTTCCCGTCATTTCGCTTGACCTCCAATCCTTATGGAACCTTCTTAGCACTTGTTTAGCACTTCATTAACAACTTAAGGAGTGTTATAACCTTTCCTCAAGAGATCCTTAGATCAACATTAGCTCGGTACTTTGCAAACCCTCTTTCCAAACACGACTTATGCTTGACATTCTTCAACGAACTTTCTTCTCTTGCTTCCGATTTCTTTAAAATCTTAATTAGAACCGTTAAGTACTACTTCTTACTTGTAGAAACGTCATGTACTTCTTATCCCGCATTGGTTCGTCTACCACGTGACGACATGAAATTTTCTGAGGTGTAACAGTGTGATGACTTGTGGTTATGAAAATTTTCTAGATAGTGAAAGTTTCAAAGTTTACGTAGTATCTATCCAACCGGGAAAGTAAGGGACTTTTCCAACCTTGGGGAAATGCATTACAGAGCCTTATTTGGATTTCCCACTAGAACTTCAAATTGGTTTTTAAAAGGTGTGATAAAAGACCATGCAGCAATAAAGAGGACGGGTATGATCCTTATAAGATGATTTACCTTGACTTTTTAGACAGGTGTGATAAAAGACCATGCAGCAATAAAGAGGACGGGTATGATCCTTATAAGATGATTTACCTTGACTTTTTAGACAGGTGTGGTGAAGGTCACTTGACAACAGAAAAATAAGAGCGATATCGGCTTATAAATAGAAAGGAAAGAAAAGTAGGTGTTCGAGTGGAGATCATTCATTAAGTCTATATTGCTAGAGATTCATAATCAAGGCTTAGAAAATATGTTAAGAAGCCCTACAGATTCAGACATATGAAAATATGAGGAACCAGAATAAATCGAGGAAAATTAGGAGCATATAAGCTTCGATTGGAATTTTAAATGATCGTAAGGTATGAGTCTGGCTAGCTAGGCAAAAAGAGGGAAGATGTGTTAAAGCCATAGATTCATGAAATTTCTAAATAAACATTGGGATATTTCGTAAGTGAGGTGTTAATAAGAGATGTAAACGATAACTTATGTGTGGCCACATTAAATAGTATGCGTGCCCGCATGATCGATCTTACGAGATGCTAAAGGTATTAATTGAGTTGGGTATTGAAGTTAAGGTAGCAAGTGCTACAGGGCAGATTGATATTGTTTTCTCCGAATGTTAAAGTTGGATAATCATGATGTAATAATATCAGGGAGAAGAAGAATGAATATGTGTATATAAGAGTAAGGAGACTATGATTTCATGAGAATAAGAGAAGTGTAAGCAAGGGAAGTATGTTGCTAGTAAGGGTTAAGTAAGGTTTCCAAGAAAAGGGTTACGGCAACGGTAGAGGCGAAGAGCCATCTGGATGAATTTCTAAAGTAAGTAAGTAGGAAGGATAGGGTGTGTGATATGGGGTCAAGGAAGAATGCAAAGATCCCAGAAACGGATCTTCATAAATAGGATTGAAGTGTAATAACGATGGGTGTAGATATAACCTGAGAGGGAATAGTAAGATTTTATGAAAGATCTCAAGGGATTTCTGACTCTTAAGGAACATCCAAGAGGATAAATATGAAGCCATATTGATACGGTCACTTAGAAAGTGGAAACCCCCCACCCCCCTCCTAAAAGATGATCTTAGGAGTAGAAAGGATTCATACTTCTAATACAATATTCTACGAAATTCCAGGGCCAATGCTATAGAATGGCAAGTGGGGAAAAGAACTATATAAGCAAGGGAAGTCAGGAAAGACCCTAAGGGCGGAAGTAAGAAAAGTGGACTAATGAATTGGTTAAAGGAAGTTGTGTAACCATCAAGGACAAGAGGAAGGATAATAAGCTAACCTGTCTGGCCAAGCGGCAAAATATCGATAACATGAGATAAGAGTCTTGACAAGAAGTACAAAAATTTGATCATAAAGGAAATAGAAATAATGTACGAGGGATATGTATAAATATGAACAAGTTATGGTATTGAAAGGGAAGATAAGAAAGGGGCAAAGATCGACAAGATATTAGAATAACTATGATGCCAAACTATAGTACAACCACCTAGTAAAGAAAGACTACATAACAGTATGAGCTGGGCAAATGAAAGAGTGGGTCATGGAAAATAGATGCGATAGTACATCGATTTACGATAGTATTAAAAGAAGAAACCAGATTTGGTTGGTTAAAAGATAAGATCAGTATAGAAGAGGGAACATAAAAATCTGCAACCGTAAGAAGGTAAATGGAGGAAACAAGTATTTAAAGACTTTGAATATCTGTACAGCTGATAAACTCAAACAAAAAATAGGGGATACCAAACTATAGGGAAGATTAATCAGGTAAGAATCAAGCGAAGGCCAAGAGTCCAATGAGAATTTCAAAGGAAGTAATGAAGTCATGATGCGTCTGATTGGAACAAAGTTAGCGGCAGTAAAACCACATGGGACAAGTAAAATAATAGTTCTGCTAGATATCCGTGATTGAAAAACTGCAGATAGAGAAAAGAGTGAAACGATTTAAGTTCACCGCATAGTAAGGAACCTGGTTCACATTTCGGCAAATTTCCAAACTTATCCCTAATTTATCAGTCGGACTAAGGATTAGCAACTTCAAGGATAAATTGGTAGGATAGGATCACTGAAGAAGAGATTCGAGATATTCTTGATATAGGTACAAGAATTACCGATAGCCCAGACCGAGCATAAAAATCTTTATTAGAAAGGAGAAAGAGAAAATCAAGTAAAGTGTATTGGTGGAAGGAAGTCTCGATGTTAAATTAGCAGGAAAATAAAATACCGCGAGGATCGATTCAGTTGATACAGGAAAGCAAGGGATACTATATTATCAATTTCCGAGGTTATCCTAAAAGGGGAAAGAATAAGTTAAACTCCAAGAAGATGAGAGCATGGAATATCTGTGAAATGTAAGAAGGATACATGAAGGTCAAAGGAATAAGAATTTTTGACATACTAAAAGGAAATAAAAAGGAAGATGGTACCAAAAGTGAATAAGGATATCTAGTAAGTACTGGGTAAGCGAGCTTATAAGGGTGTAAACGACAGAGGTCGAAGAGACGACGAAGATAATAAGTTATGAACTAGTAGACAGACAGGTGGTAAGGAAAAAGGGATGACCGTGAGTACGAGCATAAATTTTAGCCACAAGAGAAGGAGAATAATATTCAAGAATCAATTGGGCAAGAAAGGCAGTGAATTCGAGAGTATACATTTTAGTAGTAAAACAACAGTAATCAAGAAATACCAAAGAGGTTGTGAAGCCATGAATATAGAGTCTACATGAATATGAGAACGATGAGCTAGTAATTGTCATGACCCGGCTACGGGCCATGACAGGTATCCGGGGCTAACCACCGAACACCGCTCATTCTGACACTCATCTGCTCTCATTCATAATATATGCTCATAATCATGGAAAACTATTAACATTTGAAACATATTTACTTTTATAAACATAAGCCCTTCATATCAAAAATATATATATATATATATATATATATATATATATATATATATATATATATATATATATATATATATACACACATATATATATATACACACACACACACACACACACACACACACACATATATATATATATATATATATATATATATACACACATGCATATACATGAAAGACTTGTGAGACCATACGACCCACATTGCGTATCTACGAGCCTCTACTAGAGTACTAGACGTACGGACGGGACAGGACCCCGTCGTGCCCAAAATATATGTACACAAAATATTATCTCAAAATAGCACCTCCGGAATAAGGGAGGGCTCCTGTAAATCTGCTGATAGCTCCTATGGATCTGCACTGTCTCTCTGTCTACCTGTGGGCATGAACACGCGTCCAAGGAAAAGGACGTCAGTACAAACATTGTACTGAGTATATGAGGCATAAACAATAATAAGACATCAATGAAGTGAGGAGACATCAATTAAGGAGCAATTTGTAACTGACTGAATCATACAAGAAATAATGCATGCGCTT
>NW_026713316.1:0-28232 GCF_029784015.1 Lycium ferocissimum | reverse complement strand
TATGGTGTATGATTAGAATGCATGAAATGATTATGGCTCACCTAGATTTCATGTAAATGTATGCGAAGGGGTGCCCGGGTGGGGTAGCACCGGGTGCCCGTCGCGGCCCCCCAGTCGGGTCGTGACACCACAACATGCACAAACCAAACCCAACATGTGAAAATAAGGATTAAGTCTTACCTCTTCCAATCAACTTCTCCACGGCTAGAAGTGGTCAAGGCAACAACGGACGATTTTCTTGTTCCAACAACTACTCCACGTTAACGAGGGCCTTCCAATTAGTAGAGAGATAAGGAGAAAATATTTTTTCTTGATCAACTTTGAGGGACCATATTCGACCCCCTCTTAGCCGAATGGTCTCCTCTATTTTCTTTCTCTTGAATTGTCTAGACTTTGCAAAATAATGAATATATATTGTTTGGTAATCCCCCTCTATATATATAATGATACATAATCCATACCGAGGTCGCCACATGCCCCTTGGCCGGCCTTTCCATTTCTTTTTTTCCTTTTTCTCCAATTTTTTAGATTTTTCTTTAATCCATAAAAGATGAATTGTTGCCTTGCATAGTCATCTTTGTCTATGTATATATTTAACCCTTACAAATATAAGATGGACACATACACCCCTTCCATGGCTTGAAGCAATTGGCCATCCATGGGTGGGTCCCACGGCCACTTGACTTTTCCAAGGAGTCATGCATAATGAAAATTTCCAAATTCCAAGCTTGCCCTTAATATTCCATGCCCATAATACTTATGTACGACCTGTCCCAAAATTGTCCCAACGTACAAATTACGGGATATAACAGTCTGGGTGGCCTCGACTGACCGGAACCTCTGTCCACCTGTGAACCCGAAGCCCTGGAGCTCGACTCCGCCCCGAATACCCTGCCTTTGTCTGGTCTCCCGCCCGAAACCGCGGGGTGTGCTCGTGTTTGGGCCGGGAAGGATATACGCTATCTTTCGCCGAGGCTGCCTGCCTCGGGACCCTCCAGAATAACCAGCTGACCTAGCTCTCTTGGGCTGGCCCCTGTCATAATCCCTGTCGGGCTGACGCCCCCTGTGTCGATCCTCCATACCCTGAGCGTGCGCCTGCACCCGCGCAATATCCATCCCTGGCTGGGAAGCCATCACCATACAACTATCAACCAAATACGGATCCAACCCTATCACATATCGATGCATCCGATCAGTCATATCAGCTACAATAGTGGGTGCATATCTGGCCAAGGAGTCAAACTCTAGACTGTACTCTCGAACACTCCACCGCCACTGCGCTCGAACGCGAGGAATCTATCAACTACGGCCCGCCTCATCTCCGAGGTAGAAAGTGGCCGAAAGGCCTCTGTAAACTCGTCCCATACTGCTGGAGGAGCATCCGCACCCCTAGACAGCTCCCAAGACTCATACCAATTAGCCGCTACATCATACAACCGATATGACGCCAACTCGACAGACTCAGTCTCCGAAGCCTTAATTAACCGCAACGTACGCTGCATCTGCCGAATAAACTCCTTGGGATCCTCCGCGGGCTTTGACCCGAAGAACTCTGGAGGATTACAAGTCAGGAAACCACGGGCCCTCAAACTATCATGTCGGTCCGCATGATCACCCTAATCCGTGCCCTCGTGAACCTGGCCCGCCATCGTCCGGTCAATAACCGGACCGCATCTCGCATAGCCCGATCCTCCGCCCACGGGCCGGGGAGCCCGGAGGCCGGGGCATCGGAACCGCGGGAGGGCGGGGGAACCGCCTCCCGGACACACGGTCGCTGGCCGCTCCAAGTCCCTACGATAGTGGCGGTGTAATCCGAGGGCTGGGCTCGGGGGCACAACCTCGAGCACGAGCTCGGCACGGGCCCGGTAACTCTCCGGGCACGGCTAGCCTCTCCCAGCCGCTTTGTAGACTTGCCCTTCCACGGCGGTACGTTGCCTTCCTCGGAGGCATCGCGAAAACATAGCAATTCGTTAGGAAGGAGTCATCCTGATAATACAGCTCTATCGCACGCTCTAGGATCAGAAGGAAAGATAACTGTCACGACCCAATTGGGGCCGCGACGGGTACCCGATACTTGTACCGAGCACCTCTTATCTCGTGTCGTATTCTTATCCCTAAGTGGGCCGTATGAACACCACCGTATTTTTTTTTCTTCTTTGTCACTTAACATTAATAGCATAATATAAACATAGGCTAACAACGTTGCTGTCACCTTATACAGCGACAAGGACCATCAAGGTACAAAACATATAACCGTACATATCTGTCTACGAGCCTCTAGACATAGTACACATATACATAGGAAGGGCCGCGTACTGCCGTGCCCGAATATATATACATATATACAAAATAGTACCAAAGAACTGAGGCTCCGGAACAACTGGAGCGCTGCTACAATATTGCTGATAGAGCTTCTAGGGGTCAAGTCTGTCCACCTGCTGACCTGCGCGGCATGGGACGCAGCGTCCACAAGAAGGAACGTCAGTACGAATAATGTACCGAGTATGTAAGGCATGGAAAGTAATACAAACAGGAGCATAGCGTAGGAGTAACAATATCATGGGGTCATATATATAATGGAACCATAAAATAACCTGTACATAGGAATACCCCTTTCAAGCCTGATGCCATGCGTGCTTGTCTTTCCATTTTAGAAGAAAACGTTTCTTTTCGTAGGCATAGAAAATAGAACTCATATCATATCGTCTCTTATCATAGCATGTCATATTATATCCTATAGTATTATATCATATCATATCATATCATGTCGTGTCATAGCATATCATGTCGTGTCATAGCATATCATGTCGTGTCATAGCACCGAACAACGTCGGCTCGCCCACATAGCGCCGAAATACGTCGGCTCGCCCATATATCCCGCGTCCGGGCATCCCGTGTCCGGGATGATAAGCCAGCTGACCAGGTGGCAATGAAACATGTTTCCCTTCCCATTCCCCACATATACATGTATCCCTTTCCCCGCAGCCAATATACATATACATATCTCATATACATGTGGACATCATAAATGTTAGTTCATATGCTTGAAATGCTTAGAAAATAGTATCATAACCAAGGAATAAAATTAAAGACCAAAGACTAGTTTAACACTTTCACACTCGCATTAGATTCTTGACTTAAGACTTTTGGGCATGGAATCATTCTTGTTACATTTGTCATAGACTTATTCTCTTCCTTACATCATCGTTATCATTTTCATCATAGAAACATTTTCATTAACATAGTTATAACACTTATCGTTTGATAAACGAAGTAATAAAGAAAATCCGGGGCGTGGGCCCACCTCGAGTCAAATGAGGCGGCGAACATAAATCATGTATCTTAAACTTCATGACGTCATTTATGAGGGTTTTAAGGTAGTCGGGTCATATTTGTGCGAGTTCTAGATGTTTAGGCATCTTTCCAACATTTTATGCAAAATTAATTCAATTCCACTGAATGAAAGAGGGTTAATTTCAACCTCGGACTTCTAGGAATAGGATCATCCCCGAGGTTCGTATTCAAGCCTATTATGTCTAGGACATGCCAAGAAGGGAAGGTGAAGCCTTACATACCTTTTTCCGCTCCTTGTGCCACTCCGATTTCAAGTTGCAAATTCGCCAAAATCTACAATTTGGTCATGTTTACCAAACATTGATTAGTGCATTTAGAATTAGATTCTTAAAATGACATTTGGCTACCGAAATTTCGGCAAAGCACTTTCCTCGTAAATACATCATTCCCAAAAATCATCTTGGCAAATTCTCACCGACAACAATCCGGGAATTCAACCCGGCCAAACTATCAATCATAATATCACAACCATACTAACAACTTCCAATTTCAATCCAAGATACGTTATAACAACTCAACCAACTTACTACTTCTTTCAAAACCTTCCAACTCCAATAAAACAATAATAACTTTATAATATATATTCCGACAATATCATACTAGTCTCATTATCTTTCATGCATACAAGAACATCATATTTTATTTACATACACTTTCACCACCAACCTCCAACTACTACAATTTCATGAAAATCATTAAGCTTTATTATCAACATAAAATACACAACAACCATAATCAAAACACTACATAAAATTGGCTTATTTTCCTCCACGCCACACCACAACTACACGGCCACATCACCATGCACATACACGGCTAACATCATGCATACCAAGCTACAACCTCTTCAAAATCATTCAACTTCCATCATCAACATAGCATTCACAACAATAACAACCAAACTCTAAACAAAATAGTTAGCACATAATTTCTACACACACATATATATACACGGCCACACCATAGTTTTTCTCTCTCATGGATTTCATCCACTTTTTACATACTACACATCCAAAATCATCCATAACATGTAAGAAAGAATCAAACCTCACCTTTTTCTTCAATTCTTCACTTAGCTAGAGACTTCAACTTGTATGAATATATATTCTTCTTGCTCCAAAGACCACTCCACCTTGCTAGGGACACTTGAATTGGTAGGAAATGATTTTTAAACAAATTTTTGTCAATTTTCTTGGCAATTTTTGCACTTGGCCGAAAGGCCTTCTTGGTTTTTCTCCTCTCTCTTTTTTTTTTTTTTTTTTTGTTCTTCACTCTCTTGAAATTTCTAGAGAATTTGTGGAATAAGATGACTTAGTCATCTTTTATTCCACAAATTAACTCTCTCATGGGCTTAGCCCAAGTCATGGCCGGTTGGGCCTTCTCTTGATTTTAAAAAAAGTCCAAGCCCAAATATTTTTCTTCCATGACAAATTGTAATTTCATAAAACTATTTTCCAAATTCCAAATTTACCCTTCGCCTTCCTTTGTATTTCTATGTGGCGTAGTGCGAATTTCCCTTTTATGCCCTTGACCTTTCTTGATAATTCCGCTTCAAATACTTCATAAGCCATTCATACGCCTAACAAAATAAAGATATGGCCTTGCTTGCTGTCCTCCCGCAATTGTCTTGAATTATCCGATTGCTCAAAAACGCGGGATATAACATCCTCCCCTCCTTTAGAACATTCGTCCTCGAATGTCGAACTAGCCTCATGGCGTATTATGATATTCGGGGGAGTCTCCTTCGTAGATATCTCACGTGTCGCTTAGCATATCCATTTTAAGTCTAGCATGTTCTCCCTTTTTGCCAGTCTAATCTACCCCAGCCTACACGACTTCTATAGGGCTTCCAACCACTTCACACACTCTAATTTACTTTAGGCTACTTACCTTTGCATTCGTCTCTGGTTCCCACGCTTATGAAATTTTCAGCATATTTCCCAGGGGGTCACCCATCCTAGGATTGCTCTCCCTTTAGCACGCTTAACTTCAAAACTTTCATACATTTCAGTGTTTCTTGCCAGTACTTATGTCTCCACTTTCCTGGACTACCTTCATCTCGTAACCTGGGGCAAGTCGGGGTCTTGGCAAATTCCCGAAGCATTTTCGTAACGCATTTTTCCTTTTAATTACTATTTTAGCCCCCCGCAATCACTAATATTTTCTTTCATCTATGTATACGGCTATTTTTCGTTCGAAAATCCCAAACTCTTAATACGTTTAGCAATACAAGAAATGGTGTACGATAAAATAGAATCTAGATCAACTAGCACATACGTATCATAGAAAATTGCCGAAAGTGTACCTGTGGCGGCGTCTGCGGAAGGCTCAGGGTCTTGCCGTCCCGCTAATGCATATATACGGTGCGGAGGACCGGCGGAACTGGGTGCCCCTCCTCTGCCTCGGCCCCGACCTGCTGGAGCCTGGGAGGCCTGTCCCGGAGGGCGCACGGACGGTGATGAACCCACCGCTGACCCGGCGGGCTGAGCTCTACTCCCCTCATTCCTTAGCGGACAATCTCGCATCAGATGGTCAGTCCGTCCGCAGGCATAACATGCACCCGTATCTCGGTAACACGGTCCAGAGTGTGGCCTACCACACCGAGCACACCGTAGTGGGGGTTGCCCTGTCCTGCTGGAATCAGCTCTATACTGGGACCCCGAAGCTCTAGTACCCTGATCTGGTCCCGAATAGGCAGAGCGATCAAATCCCCTATCCGCAAATCGAGGTGGTGCGCTGGCCGCTGATTGGCCTGAATACTCAGATTGCTCCTGTACCTCGCCCTCTCGTATTCGCTTCTAGTCCCGAAAATCTACCCTTTTTCTAAACCCCCATCGGATAACGCTCCCCTCTTCGTAGCCGGTATTTTTCCTCCAAGTTTTGGGCATGGGCACCGGATACGAGCAATAGTCATCCCATCCCCGGAGTGAAGCCGTCAAGCACTCCTTAATTATGTGTGGCCCCAACCCACTCGCAAACCGATGTACGTGATCTCCCATATCAGCTATCATGGCTGGGGCATACCTGGCTAACGAGTTAAAGCGAAGACTATACTCTCTAACACTCATATTTCCCTGCTTAAGATTCAAAAACATATCAGCTCGAGCTCGTCGAACCTCCGGCGGTAAGAAATGTCGCAGAAATGCCTCCGTAAACTCCTGCCAGACCGGGGGAGGGGCATTTGCTCCCCTAGAGGATATCCAATTGTTATACCACAAAACTGCTACATCCCGCAGCCTGTACGATGCCAATTCCACTGACTCTGTATCTGAAGCATGTATTATTCTCAGTGTCCTTAACATCTCATCTACGAAATTCTGCGGGTCTTCCTCTGGTTTTGATCCGTAAAACTCCGGGGGTCTCAGAGTGATAAAGTCGCGGGCCCTTGCACTCACCGCCCTGTCTCCCGGGTCTACATCTTGCCGCTGAGCTTGTGCGGCCACTAACTGGGTCAATAACTGGATGGCCTCTGCCATCTGATGGCCCGGAGCGGCTGGCGGTGGAACCCCCGTGGTCTTGGGGGGCCGGATCCGAACTCCTCTCTCGCTCTCTCTTGTCACGGGGGGAGCATGAAAAGTCGGGGGAGGAGTCTCGTTATGAGACTCGCCTTCTTCTACTTCCGCTGGCGGCTCCCGTTCACCTCTTTTCCCAGCCACCGTCTTGCCCTTCTGGGCCGCTGTAGTTTTCCTCTTCACCGGCATTACTGAAACCATAACACAGGATTAGGAAAAGAACATGGAAACCTGGTAACATAGCTCTATCGCACGATCTAGAGTACAAAGAAGGTCATATTTCCTAAATGCCTGTTTGCCTCTCACGTTTATAAGTGTGGCGCGCTACACACCCATAAACAGACTCTACTTTTGGACACGGCTCGTAGACAAACCCCTAGGACCGCTTTCGCTCGATACCACTTTTGTCACGACCCAATTGGGGCCGCGACGGTACTCGATACTTGTACCGAGCACCTCTTATCTCGTGTCGTATTCTTATCCCTAAGTGGGCCGTATGAACACCACCGTATTTTTTTCTTCTTTGTCACTTAACATTAATAGCATAATATAAACATAGGCTAACAACGTTGCTGTCACCTTATACAGCGACAAGGACCATCAAGGTACAAAACATATAACCGTACATATCTGTCTACGAGCCTCTAGACATAGTACACATATACATAGGAAGGGCCGCGTACTGCCGTGCCCGAATATATATACATATATACAAAATAGTACCAAAGAACTGAGGCTCCGGAACAACTGGAGCGCCACAATATTGCCGATGGAGCTTCTAGGGGTCAAGTCTGTCCACCTGCTGACCTGCGCGGCATGGGACGCAGCGTCCACAAGAAGGAACGTCAGTACGAATAATGTACCGAGTATGTAAGGCATGGAAAGTAATACAAACAGGAGCATAGCGTAGGAGTAACAATATCATGGGGTCATATATATAATGGAACCATAAAATAACCTGTACATAGGAATACCCCTTTCAAGCCTGATGCCATGCGTGCTTGTCTTTCTATTTTAGAAGAAAACGTTTCTTTTCGTAGGCATAGAAAATAGAACTCATATCATATCGTCTCTTATCATAGCATGTCATATTATATCCTATAGTATTATATCATATCATATCATATCATGTCGTGTCATAGCATATCATGTCGTGTCATAGCATATCATGTCGTGTCATAGCACCGAACAACGTCGGCTCGCCCACATAGCGCCGAAATACGTCGGCTCGCCCATATATCCCGCGTCCGGGCATCCCGCGTCCGGGATGATAAGCCAGCTGACCAGGTGGCAATGAAACATGTTTCCCTTCCCATTCCCCACATATACATGTATCCCTTTCCCCGCAGCCCATATACATATACATATCTCATATACATGTGGACATCATAAATGTTAGTTCATATGCTTGAAATGCTTAGAAAATAGTATCATAACCAAGGAATAAAATTAAAGACCAAAGACTAGTTTAACACTTTCACACTCGCATTAGATTCTTGACTTAAGACTTTTGGGCATGGAATCATTCTTGTTACATTTGTCATAGACTTATTCTCTTCCTTACATCATCGTTATCATTTTCATCATAGAAACATTTTCATTAACATAGTTATAACACTTATCGTTTGATAAACGAAGTAATAAAGAAAATCCGGGGGCAGTGGGCCCACCTCGAGTCAAATGAGGCGGCGAACATAAATCATGTATCTTAAACTTCATGACGTCATTTATGAGGGTTTTAAGGTAGTCGGGTCATATTTGTGCGAGTTCTAGATGTTTAGGCATCTTTCCAACATTTTATGCAAAATTAATTCAATTCCACTGAATGAAAGAGGGTTAATTTCAACCTCGGACTTCTAGGAATAGGATCATCCCCGAGGTTCGTATTCAAGCCTATTATGTCTAGGACATGCCAAGAAGGGAAGGTGAAGCCTTACATACCTTTTTCCGCTCCTTGTGCCACTCCGATTTCAAGTTGCAAATTCGCCAAAATCTACAATTTGGTCATGTTTACCAAACATTGATTAGTGCATTTAGAATTGGATTCTTAAAATGACATTTGGCTACCGAAATTTCGGCAGCACTTCCCTCGTAAATACATCATTCCCAAAAATCATCTTGGCAAATTCTCACCGACAACAATCCGGGAATTCAACCCGGCCAAACTATCAATCATAATATCACAACCATACTAACAACTTCCAATTTCAATCCAAGATACGTTATAACAACTCAACCAACTTACTACTTCTTTCAAAACCTTCCAACTCCAATAAAACAATAATAACTTTATAATATATATATCCGACAATATCATACTAGTCTCATTATCTTTCATGCATACAAGAACATCATATTTTATTTACATACACTTTCACCACCAACCTCCAACTACTACAATTTCATGAAAATCATTAAGCTTTATTATCAACATAAAATACACAACAACCATAATCAAAACACTACATAAAATTGGCTTATTTTCCTCCACGCCACACCACAACTACACGGCCACATCACCATGCACATACACACACGGCTAACATCATGCATACCAAGCTACAACCTCTTCAAAATCATTCAACTTCCATCATCAACATAGCATTCACAACAATAACAACCAAACTCTAAACAAAATAGTTAGCACATAATTTCTACACACACATATATATACACGGCCACACCATAGTTTTCTCTCTCATGGATTTCATCCACTTTTTACATACTACACATCCAAAATCATCCATAACATGTAAGAAAGAATCAAACCTCACCTTTTTCTTCAATTCTTCACTTAGCTAGAGACTTCAACTTGTATGAATATATATTCTTCTTGCTCCAAAGACCACTCCACCTTGCTAGGGACCCTTGAATTGGTAGGAAATGATTTTTAAAGAAATTTTTGTCAATTTTCTTGGCAATTTTTGCACTTGGCCGAAAGGCCTTCTTGGTTTTTCTCCTCTCTTTTTTTTTTTTTTTTTTGTTCTTCACTCTCTCTTGAAATTTCTAGAGAATTTGTGGAATAAGATGACTTAGTCATCTTTTATTCCACAAATTAACTCTCTCATGGGCTTAGCCCAAGTCATGGCAGTTGGGCCTTCTCTTGATTTTAAAAAAAAGTCCAAGCCCAAATATTTTTCTTCCATGACAAATTGTAATTTCATAAAACTATTTTCCAAATTCCAAATTTACCCTTCGCCTTCCTTTGTATTTCTATGTGGCGTAGTGCGAATTTCCCTTTTATGCCCTTGACCTTTCTTGATAATTCCGCTTCAAATACTTCATAAGCCATTCATACGCCTAACAAAATAAAGATATGGCCTTGCTTGCTGTCCTCCCGCAATTGTCTTGAATTATCCGATTGCTCAAAAACGCGGGATATAACAATGACATCCTAAATGTCCTGTAACCTCCTGTTTATAGATGTGGTGCACAACACACCGATAAACAAGACTCTACTAGACACGGTCTGTAGACATTCCGAGACGAACACTGCGATACACTTTTGTCACGACCCAACCCGTAGGCCGTGACTAGTGCCCGAGCCGGCACCCAAACACATTTATTAACCGGATTCGCATACGGATAACTTATACATATACAAATATCGGATCTTTTGTCTCAAAGCTCTGTTGCAAGCACAAATATATATCACGAGAAGCGAAGGCTATCATATGGCGCAACGTCCCAAAATATATCAAACGCAAGCCGACAAGGCCGCCACGGTGAATGGGACCGCCCAAAAACATATACCATTCGAACACAACGAACGATATACACTGACCCACATATATGTCTACGGACCTCTAAACGAGAACACGAGAAATCATATGACGGGACAAGGCCCCGCGTGCCTCGAATAAATATATCATATGCAACGGAAGAGTATATACCAAAATATAGGCTCGAGAACAAAGGGAGCACTCCAAATAGCGAATAGATGTCCTAGGGGTCGGCGGATCACCGAAATGGGCATACGTACTGCGCGGCATGAAAGCAATTTCCTCCGAAGAAAGGGGTCGATGCGGAATGTCTTCCCAGGTATGCAAATACAAGAAATACGATGCAACGAATCATAATCGAAACAGAAGTACAGAAAGTGAGTATAATATCCAAAATACCAAAACGTTTACTTTTAAAACACAAATGATGCATAGGGCTCAGGGAAATGGTCGCCCGCCCGTCATCGACGCCATAACACAGCATAACACCAGAAGGTTTCATATCTCCGTAACCTGACATATCTCCATAACACATCATAACTCCATAACACAACATAACACCAAAATATATAGGGTCCCCGGCCCTCTAGCGAGAGGCTCGATGAACCATAACACAGCATAACACCGGAATATAACGTAGTGCGCACGACGACATAACCGGCCCTGGACTCGGTGAAAGATACAACAGAATGCACGAGCAGAGTCGTGAGTAACCATATGCATAAAAAAAAATCATTATTACAGACTCAACAGATAAGTGGACTAACCATACTCGGGGGTCGGGGCGATAACAATACTAAGTTCTATCACAAAGTCGTTGGAATTATACAAAGGGAAGTCGCGGGACCCACGGACGAGCGTCAACCCAATCCGAGCCCGCCTATGGAAATTATAATCATTATACGCTACAGGACCTCCTACGAGCATATCGAGGCGATCCGGTTCTGTCTACGAAAGTTACGGCCCTTATTAGACGTTGAACCCTTTAAAGACAAAATCCTTATGCAATATTTGAAATCCAATCTTACCAAAGACATAGGGACCACAATATTACTACATTAAGAATGCCGACGTTAAGAGGTGAATAAGAATCATAGACATCTTTCGGATCGTAAGAGTGGAGTTTTCTCGAGGCTCGTGTCATAGCCTATTTACAACTAAGACATGCCAAAAGAAAGAAAGGTTAGGCTTTTCATACCTCGTCCGCTCTCAAAGCTAATCCAAACCTACGTCTCGGACTCCCCAAGATCTACAACCACATCATCGATACCAAACATTAGCTATAGGCTGTAATATCCCGTATTTTGTACATTGGGACAATCCGAGATAACCACGAGAAGTTAGGGACAAGACTATTCCGGGATACGAAGTTGAGATTTTTGACGCCCGATTTTATTTTAAGGCATAAGTTGCTTATGATTTCATGGGCATGGAATATTAAGGAAAATTTGGGGTGAAAAGTGAATTATGAAAAGTTATTAAATTTCATGAAAAGGCCAAAGTGGCCGTGTGTTAAGGTGGGACCCACATGTCGGGATTTTATAAAGGACATATGAAGAGATATACGAGTATTACATGTGAAGTTGAGCAAGTCCTAAGAAGAACCCATAAGCTAAAAATGAGTGTAAGCCTCGAAAAGGACGATTTAAGAAAACGTCTTCGGGTGATACGACCGAGGGGCCAAAACGGTATTATGAGTTTGGAATTTGGGAAAACTTCCGAATGAAAGTTGTAGATAATTGAAATAGATTTCCAACCATAGCTAGTAGGTTCACGAGGTGACATCGGGATAATGAGATATGGACTTTTTAAGGTAGAAAGGTCGATAAAGCAACCCGAGCCCAACCGGGTCAGGCCCATTACCCACACCTTTTTAAATGAAATATCAGCCTTTCTCCTTATATTTCATACCAAAACAGCCAGAAAATTCTGGAGAAGAAGAGAGAGGAGAGCTTAGGGAGAAAAACTAATTTTGACCAAAATTCGCGCCCCGAATTAAAGCCTATGAAGAGAAAAGTGTCGTACGTAGCGTTGCCTTCAATTTGAGCTAAAAATCAACCAAGAAGAAGAGGGTGGACGTGGTGGCTGCACACTTGAGGTAAGATTAAGGTTCCTTTTCATTGTTAACAAGTTTGTTCGAGTTTAACGGATTAGAACGGAGGGAATAGTGTGTAGAAATGGATGAAATTCATGAAACTTTGTATGTTGATGTTGAGCCGTGAGTATGGGCTGTTTTGTGACAAGGAATGAACTAAATTTACTTAGTGTTTTGGTTGTTTTTGTTGTGGATTCTATGATGTAAAATGAAGGTTTAATGGTTCAAGTTGAAGTTAAAATTGTGTGTGTTTTGTTTTTGGAAGCTAATGTGAATTAAATATAGTTTCTTGTATTTATGAGGATAATGTTGTTAACGTGTGGATTGTTGGTGTAGTTCATGAATTTGGAAGAAAAGAATGTGTTGTGTTGCTTTTGTCGAGTTTGGGAGGTTTCGGGTGGCATTGTATATTGGTTGGGTTGTTTTGAATATTTTGCGGATTGTTTGAAATGTTCTTGAATCTTGTTTGAATGGTTTCGGATTAGTACTTGAATGTGAGCGTTAATGTTGGCTTGAATATATGTAGTTGATTTGAACGTAAATGGAATGTTGTCGAATTATGTCGAAAAGAGTTATTGACGTTAGAATGCATTTTGAATTGATTGTTGATGTTGTTAGTATGGTTTTTGGTATTGTTGTTGAAGAATTTGGCGAGTTGAATTCTCGGGGTTGTTGAATTCTGTGGGAAATGCTGCCCAAATTTTTGTAAATGGAGTGCTAGCTTAGGAATTGGATTTCTAAGAGCTTACGACTAATGTTTGGCGTCTAACGACGTTGTTGTAGATTTTTGGGAAGCGAGGCTTAAGTTTGGATAAGCTTAGGAAGTCGACGGTATGTGAAACTTACTTTCTTTCTTTTGGCATGTCTTAGTTGTAATTAGGCCATGATACGAGTCTCGGGTAACTCCATTCTTAAGATCCGAGCACGTATACGATTCTTATTCACTTCTTGATGTTAACGTTCTTAATATGGTCAAATTATGGCTTTTAAGTCTTTTGTATAGTTGGATTTCAAATGTTGCATAAAAAAAATGTTGTTTTTCAAAGGATTCCAAAACTACGAACGACCGTAACTTTCATAGACGAGCTCGGATCGCTTCGAAACGTTCGTAGGAGATTCTATAATAAATAAGGTCTCCAACTTTCATCGATGGACTCGGATTGGTTTGATACTCGTCCGTGGGCCCGAAGACTTTCCCTTGTATAATACTAGCGACTTTTGAAAGGTTTTAGTGCAACTATCGTCTTAAACTTCGGACGTCGACTACCTACTTCTCTATCGAGAGTGTAAAGACGATTATGACCCTCATTTCCGTAAGTTATTTCATATGGTTTGATACGTATCTATGAGCCCTAAAGTTCTATCTGATATGCTCTCGAACGACACTCGGAAGAACCTTGATTTGACTATCGCCTTGGTTTTTAAATGACGGCTCGTTTTGATTATTCTATCGAGTCTTTGAAAAATGTTTTTAAATTGCAAATGGTTACTCACGACTGCGCTCGTGCATTTTGTATTTACATCTTTCACCGAGTCCGGACGATTATTTTTCGTACGCACTATGATATAATCGGAGGTATGATGTGTCCGGTTCGCCGAGCCTCGCTAGAGGTCGGGTACCGAGTATATTTGGCGTTATGATGTGTTGTGGCGTTATGATGTGCTATGTGATATGTCGGGTTTTCGAGATATGAAATCTTACGGGAGTATGATGTGTTATGGCGTCAGCGACAGTGCCGGCGACCATAGTTCTAAGAACCATGCATGATTTGTGTTTTTATGAGTAAGCATTTTGATATTTTTGGATATTGCATTTACTTTACGTACTTACGGCTTTAACTATGATCTTGTTTACTATATTTCATGCTTTGCATACTCGGTACATATTCACCGACCCCTTTCATCGGGGGCTGCATTTCATGCCGCGCAGGTACAGGTACTTACTTGGATAATCCACCAACTTAGGATTCCTGTTCAGTTGTTTTGGAGCGCCCTCTTGTTCGGGAGCCTATGTTTTGGCCCAGATTCTGTTATTGCATGTATTTATATGTTTATTCACGAATGCAGGCGGGGCCACGTCCCGTCATATGATTTTGTCATTATTCTTAGAGTGCTGTAGACATAAATGTGTGGGTTGTGGGTACTGTTTTTTCGGTTGTCTGTGTGATTTGCGATTTGGACGTCTCTGCACTATGATAGTCTTACCGAAACATATGTGATATTTTCCGTTTGAAGCTATGACGACGATATGTATATGTATATTTGTGATGGTTTTGGGGCGACGTTTCACTTTTTGTATGTATATGTTATTTGCATACTGTATAAGTTATTGGTACGCTATTTCTGATTAATGGGTGTGTACGGGTGCCCAGTTCGGGCACTAGTCGCGGCCTACGGGGTTGGGTCGTGACATAGGCATTTAGGAATTCAATTCCAAGCAACCACTAAATTCTACAGAAATTTGGGCAGCATTTCCCCTATAACTCAACAACCCTGAGAATTCAACTCGGCCAAATCATTAACAACAATACCAACAACCACGTTTACAACATCAACAATCAATTCAAAATGCATTATAACGCTAATAACTCTTCTCCGTATTTCGACAACATTCAATTATGTTCAATTCAACTACATGCATTCAAACCAACATCAGCACTTACATGTTCAAGTACTAATCCGAGAGCATTCAAACAAGATTCAAGAACACTTTAAACAACCCACACAATATTCAAGACAACCCAACCAAAACACCATTTCACCCAAAAACCACCCCAAACCCGAGAACAACACAACAACACATTCCGGCTCCCAAATTCATGAATTACACCAACAATCCACACTTTAACATTGTCATTCTCATAAATACAACAATTACATTAATATAACGTTAACTTCAAACAACCCAACAACGATCACCACTTCAATTTGAATCATTAAACCTTCGTTCTCATCATAGAATCCACAACAACAACAACCAAAACACTAAAGAAAATTAATTCATTCTTAACCACACAAGGGAGGCCATATTCGGCCACCACCATCCCATACAAAATTCATGATTCTCGTCATTTCAACACGCTTCCAACAACCAAACATGCTAAATAAAATTAATTCATCACTCCTACACAACACACACTTACCAAGCTACAAACCATTCACACGGCTCAAACCAACATGCAATATTTCACATGAGTTCATCAATTTCTACATACTACGACATACAAAAACCATCCATAACACATAAAAACAAGATTAAACCTTACCTTTTCTTCTTAACTTCACAACTTGGCTAGGGTTTGTTCTTGCAAGAATGAATGTTTTGTTTGTTCCAACAACTTCACCACGTTAAAGAGGGCCTTCAATTGGTTGATTTGCTAGAAGAAATTATTTTTTGATGGAGATTTTTTGGTCCACTAATTTTTCTTCACCATGGCAATGGCCTTTGTTTTTCTTTCTCCAAGCTTCTTGATTTTTCTAAGTGTTGAAAGATGATAAATGTGATGAATTAGTCATCTTTGCTACATATATTAGCCATCCATGTATAGTCCTTGGCCACCATGAGTGGCAACCAAACCCCTCTTTTTTTTTTTTTTCCTTTTCATGAAATAATTACTTTCCAAAATTAACTTTTAACCCCAAATTTCCTTAATACTCCATACCACCAAATCATAGCAACTTATGTCTTAAAACAAGATCGTGGTTAAAAGTCACGACTTCGTATCCCGGAATAGTCTTGTCCACTAACTTATCGTAGTTAACACAGATTGTCCTAATGTACAAAATACGGGTTATAACGGATATAAGATGAGCCCTCCATTAATGAGATGAATTTGTAAATTTAAAGAAGGCTTGTCTAAAGATCGAGTGTTCATGTAGAGAAGAAAAGGAGGACTAATGGGATGTTGAATATAGAATAATGGGCTAACACCCTAAGGGGGGAGGATGAGACAAGCAAGTATTGGATTAGGTACCCTTTCTTAGAAGCTGGAAAGATAGCAAGAAAAAGGAATCGGGAACCACCTCAAAAAGGATAAGGTTAGGAGATAAGGTTCCAAGGAAAGTCTTACCCCGAAGTTCCAAGACAAAGAGGCTACGAAAAGGTCCGGTAATGAAGAAATAAACAAGGATTGGGTATGACAACGTAGGAGCAAAAGCTTATAGATGATACAAGAATCTTAGGTACGGATGATTCAAGAGAGTAAAGGAATTAAAGTCACGATTGCGATAGATGGAACCGGATAGACCTAGAGTGCAGTGGTGATAATGGAGATGGATAGCGTCGAGTAACCCGCGTAAAATAGTTTGGTTGATTAAGAAGAATAAGGGTGAATCTAGCATCAAGATGGATACGTTCATTAAAATGGTAGCAAAGGTATAAAATTATATATCAAAGAGAGGATATGCATATATAGAAGCTTGTCGGGATTATTATAGAGCTTGACCCAGGTGAAGCGTAGCGTAGTCGAGGATAGCAATGGAAAATAATATGAGACTATGCGCGATGAGCCAAATTAAGATTGGAAATCTGTACATCCAGTCTTTATATGTCCATGCCTTGTAAACATATTGGGAATTCATCTAGAGTTGTGCCGGTTGATGATTTTAGGGTTCGGAACAATTGTCATTCGAAAGTTTTTACTACCCTATTAGATCACGAAGTTTCGAGATTGTGGAGGTAAAAGAGACGACTTGAGAAGTTAAGAAAGATATGAGATTCAAGTATCCGCGTTTGTCTTCATTACTAAAGGAGATCTAGATTGAGACATTATAACCTTCGAGGTTGGTAGTAATACGGCTACGGAAGGATGCTCGTAAAAGAAAAATTTATAAAATATCTAACAACTTAACATTCGAGGATGAATGTTTCTAAGGGGGAGGAATGTTACACCTTGTAGTTTTTATACGTTGAGATTCACTAGGTGTTAGTTGTTCAATTGTGAATATGCTTTGGAGTTATTGTTGAGGATATATGAGATTATATGTGCCTATCTTATGATTATAAGAGTTTGAGCTTATGTAATAGGTCATGGAAGGGTTGGAGAACAAGTAAATCAAGGAGATTAAGTTTTAGAAACTTCGAAAAGTTGGGTAAGATTTCATACGATAATTTTGGTCTAACTTAGGGAAAGAATATATTTTACTATATTAAGAGTTTTGAAGTGAAACTAAAGCCTAAGTGAGAAGTTCAGAAATCTAGTTTCCAGCAACAAACTGCGCATCAATTCGACATCGGAATCGAGCGTTATGAGCATTTTAAGACGGACTGCCAAAGAAGAGATTAACTGCGTGAACGTGCCTAGAAGTGGCGCGAACACGCGAGAGAAAGAATAGGTCGGTGCAAACCGACTCTAAAGTAATATAAAGAAGGGGGTTTACCCCCATGTTTTCATCCAAATACCTCTTAAAAACATCCCATTATTTTGGAACTTTCCCCCGACTTCCATTAAATCAAATTTTAACGCGAATCAAGTGTATAGCGTATAGTTGTGATTATATTATCGTATTAGAGGAATCTTGTCTTAGATTCAAGGTGAAAATTGAAGACATTGCGGTTCTAGCGGGGACCAAGGTATGAATATTTCCTTATTGATATTTATTTAAGTTTATTTATGGAGGTAAAGCTATTAAATGATCGTATAATGAATTTGTTGGTTGAAAGTGGATAAACATTGTGTGGATGTTTTATGGAATATTTTGGTATGGAGTAATGATGTTGTTGGTGTTAAGGTTGTTATTGTTGTTTTGGTTGTTGGTATTGTGATTTCGGGCTAGGGAGATGCTGCCCGAATTTTAGCACATCCTAAAGGGATTTAATTTGAAGACTTAAGATAAGCATATGATGATAAGCCTAACAGTAGTATGAATTCCCTTGAATGTAGATTTACGAGCTTGGGAGGATAAGCGTTAATTAGTAGGAGACCAAAAAGGTATGTTAAGGCTAATCCTTTCTTTTCAAAGGCATGATTTTTTTCTTATGCACCATATACGTTTCCCCAACATCCTTATTCTCAAAATTTTGAAGTTAATGGTTCTCAAAGTTCTTATGATACTAAAGATATATGCTTTCTATGATGATAATGATATTGATGATGATTTTATTTCTAGAGATTCCAAGCATATGGATTTGATGCTATTATGGGATTATTGAGCTTATTTCATTATTTCCTTAATTTTATCCATTGTTGTTGGTTTCACCTCTATACTTGTTCCTTGAGGTAAGATATAGCGATGATGATAATTCTATTTCCGATGCTATCCAAGTTCATCGTTCTTGATACTCTCATGACACTATTAGTCTCGTCCTACGAGAATTGATCCTCTAAGGAATGATATAGTGATAATGATAATGATGATGATCATGTGCTTTTATTTATATATATGTATAGTCATGTGTGACACCGGGCACTATGTGTCCGGGTGTGAGATATATTACACGCGAACACTGCTTGTTGGGTACGGACATTACCGAGCCTTACTACGGCGGGTACGATACTACCAAGCCTTACTACGGCGGAATGAGATACTATCGAGCCATACTATGGCTGGATACGGATATTACTGAACCTTACTATGGTCGGTACGGATAATATGAAGTCTATATGGCCGGGTACGGTATTATATAGGTAGGTATGTGGATGTATGAAATGTTTCTTCTAGAGAAAGGGTAAGTAAGTATGACGAATGTCATAAGAGGTATTATGAGATATAAATGGTTGTTTTACCTCATTTATTTCTCATATTTCTATCATGTTGCTATTCATGTCTTACGTACTCGGTACGTTGTTCGTGCGCGTCTTTCTTGTGGACGTTGCGTTCGTACCTGAGAATGGGGGAACGGATCGGATCATAGAAGCTCATCGGCGGAATCTCGGGAGCGCTCCGGTTGTTCGTAGTCACGGTTATTGGTACTACTCTTTGTGTGTGTATATATATATATATACTTGGGCATGGCAAAATCTGCCCGTCTTTATGGATTCATGTGTTCTATATAGAGAGCTTATAGACGGATGTATGTACCTAGATGTTCTATAACCTTATCAGTTCTTATTACTCTATAATATTTTAGCGACTTGTTGGCTTGTGATGATGGGGCGAGTTGTTGATGATTATATAGAAATGTGATGTTATCTTTTGGCATGTGCCCTTACGGACCAGCGATGAAATCTATCTTTATGGTCCACCTAGAGATGGTTATGAGATATATGTTCGAGGTGCTCGGTAGGTTAGCTCAGAGTGCCGAGTCATGGTCCTATGGTTGGAGTCGTGACAGGTTTGAGTCTTTGTCTTGATATAGGAAAAGAAGGTGATTTCTTATCTTCTCGGTATTTGAAGATCCATGAGAAGAACTATCCTACTCGCGACTTGGAGTTGCCCGGTGGGGATTTTCCGATTGAAGATTTGGGGGCACTATCTCTATGGTGCCCGTTTGCGATCATCGTAGTTTCGGCATGTGTTTGCGAGAGGGATCTTAATTCTGGCGCAAAGATGGATGGAATTGCTTAAGGATTCTGATATTACTATCTTGTATCATCACCTTAGGAAAACAAATGTATGGTGGCGGATACCTTGACGGGGATATCGGCTAGCATGGTCGGTTGCTCGTTTTATTGCGTCAAGCGTCGGTGGCCCGGACGTTCAGACTCTGGCTAATAGTTTCATGAGGCTTGATGTGTTTGGTTCGGGGAGAGTGTTGTCTTGTGTTGAGGCGAGATCATCGTTTCTGGAGCAGATTAAGGCCAGACAGTTCGAGGATGCGAGTTTGAGTAAGATACGTGATAAAGTCTTACGTGGTGAGGCCAAGGAGGCCGTAATTGATGATAAGGGTGTCTTAAAAATCAAGGGGCATTTTTGTGTTCCCCGTGTTGATGATTTGATTAAGACAATTTTAGCGAGGAGGCTCACGATTTTAGATATTTCATTGCTACCGATGTATCGTGACTTGAGAGTTTGCCTTCTTGGTGGAGGGCTAGGATGAAGCATGATATTGTTAAGTTCGTTGCGCGGTGTTTGAATTACCGATGGGTAAATATGAGCACCGAAACCCGGGGGGTACACTTCAAGGATACCTATTCTAGAGTGAAAGTGGGAGAGGATAGCGATGGATTTTGTGGTTGGTCTTCGAAGACCTTGGGTAAGTTTGATTCAATTTGCGTCATTGTTGATAGATTGACCAAGTCGACCATTTCATGCGGTTCGGATCACCTACACGACTCGAGAAGTTAGCTCGGTTTATATTTGTGAGATTGCTCGTACGCATGGGGGTTCTATTCATCATATCCGATAGAGGCACGACATTTACATCCCGGATACGGAAGACTTTGCATTTAGAATTTTGCACTAGATTGGACCATAGTACGAGCTTTCCGTCCTCGAGACGGATGGCAGGTCACAGCGGACTGTGCAGTCTAGAAGATATACTCGGAGCTTGTGTGATTGACTTCGGTGGCCATTGGTATCAATTCTTATCATTGGAAGAGTTTGCATATAACAATAAGATTTACCACTCGAGCATTTGGTATGGCCCGGTTTGAGGCTCTTTTTGGGAGGAGATGTGGAGCTCCTATCGGGTTGGTTTGATGCATTTGATGTAAGGCCATGGGGAACCGATCTTTTGAGAGAGTCATTAGACAAAGTTAAGGTGATTCAAGAAAAGCTTATGGCGGCTCGGAGTGAGACGAGAGGAGTATGCGAATGACCGGAAGGTCCGAGATCTTAAGTTCAATGGTTGGAGAACAAGTCTTGTTGAAGGTCTCACCGTGAAGGGTGATGAAAGTTTGGAAAGAAAGGTAGCTTAGTCCCATATTCATTAGTGCACGTTTGAGATTCTCAATCATATGGGGGATATAGCCTATGAGTTGGCATTGCCCCCGAGTTTTGACGTGTTCATTAAATATTCCATGTCTATGTTGAAGAGATATCATAGTGATGGTTCGTTTCTCATTCATTGGTGATACATCTTGTTGGATGAGAATCTTTCCTATGAGAATAACTGTGCGGTATGAATAGAGAGGTTCGTAAGTTGAGGTCGAAAGAGATAGCCTCGGTAAAGGTTCAGTGCAAGAACCGTCCCGTTGAGGAAGCTACTTGGGAGACCGAATCCGATATGCGAAAGAATTATCCGCAACTTTTCACTGAGTCAGGTACCTTTTCCCTTATTTCTCTACCTTTTCTGTTTGGGGATAAACGGATGTTTAATTGGTATTTGATATAATTAATTGGTATTTGGTATAACGACCCGCTAGGTCGTTATGTGTGACTTAGTAACCAGACCTCCACTTGGAATTCCGAGGCCGCGGATGAGTCCGTAGCGTGTTTTTATGTATATGTGCATGTTTGGTTTGTGTCTCGTGGCCTCGGATGGGTGTTTGGATTTTGTGTGAAAAACGGGTGGAAAATCCCGATTTATTGATCAAAATAGACCTCTGTGGGTATGGGACAACAAGAGAGGGTAGAGATTCGCCGCCGCGAGATGGTGGAAATTAATAAGGTCCACCATAGCGAGACATTTCTCGCAATTGTGGGGAGGATCACATAGCGAGACATTGACCGCCGCGTTACCGACGGGAGGCAATAACCGCCGTTTTATATTCTTTATTCCGAACCTATTCCCCACATAACTCCAAAACAAGAACTAAGAACTCTTGTGGCGAAATTCTAAGGCTTAGACTAAAAACACTCTTGAAAGGTAAGTCTCAACCCCTTTTTTGTTCATTCCATCGGCAGACATTATGTTTCATGATTAGTTTAAGGTTCGTTAATGGTGAAAGAAGAGGATAGAACCCTAGAAGTTGCTAACCCAAGAATAATTGATGAGTTACTTGATTTTATAGTTGTTTAATCATCTAATATAGATTATCACTTCTTAGGATGAGAATTTGATTATTAATGGTGTGAATAATGTATAAAGACTTAGGGCTTCATAAAGATGATAACTTTAGCATAAAACCTATTGTAAAAGGGTTGAATTGATTAGAAACCCTTGAATGGGAATAGTATGATGGTTGCGGTGGATTTTTATGATGAATTCACACCTAGTGATAGTTTACCCATTTGAAAAGGGTAGAAGTAGTTGGGTTCTTTTCCTTAATTGTTGTTTGTTTGAGTAGATGATCCATTACTAGCATTATGATTGCTAGACTTTGAACGTTCAAGCTTTGCAAAGGGGAAAGCTATTGCGAAGTGATTGCATTATTCCGGTTCGGCAGGTAGGTTACGATCTACTTAAATTAGACTTTGATTAGTTAATTTTATATGTTATGAAATTGATAGGAGAAGCATAATTAGGGCTTCGCATAAAGTGTGGTTAGAAATTGCTAAGTTTCATATTGATTGATTGATTATGTGATTAACTATTTTGATATGATAAACAAGGAGTTAATGAATACTCTTGTTGACTTGGAGTAATCCCTTGTTCATGCTTTTGGTGAATTGATTCTTGAGTCTTGATATGACTTGTGGCATGGTGACTTATGTTCGTTGATATTGGTGCATTGATTGTTCAAATTCCTTATTGATTGTGGAACAAAAATACATTGTGATGAGAAAGATAATATAAATATGAAAAGACACATTTGACTTAAAGTGAGGATGTGGCCTAGTTATGGCCTTGTGATCCGAGGTCAGTTCCGGAGCGAGTCGTACATGGACACCATGGGTCCCTTGTAGGTCATGGCTAATTAGGAAAACAATACTATTTAGCATGTGTGTACGGATATGTGACAGAGTTGAGATGATTCGTGAGTTACGGTTGTGTTGGTAATGACACAGGTTGACTTACTTTATTGATTACTATTTGTGTGGGCTCATCTTATTTCAGTGTTGGATGATTCTTGGTGATAGTTTCATATGGCTATGTGTTGTTGTGTCTATCTATATATTCTATTAATTTTGTGATTTTATGCATGATACTAATCTTAGTCGACCTATGATATCTACCGATACCTAGTGTTTAAGCGATACTACCTTCTTTGCGTTCTTTTGAGTGCGATGTGATCTAGAGATATACGCGCGGACTCATATTTAGCGTGAGGCCGGTTCACGATCAGATGCGAGGGTGAGCTCCTACCCATGCCATGCCGCCTCGAAGATCTTTCTTATTTTGGATGTACTATTTCATTTTAGGACATTTATGATTATTCTCGAGACAGAGTTTGTTCATTCTTTAGACGGTTATATTTTAGAGTCCTTGTACGATGACTTTCGGATTTTGGGGTTGTAATAGTTAGGACTTCCGCACCTTTATTTATTTATGGCATGACTAGGCGGTTTGAAGATTTTTATTAACATTATATCCTTGAATGTGTTCAAATTAATTAATTAAATGATGATTGGTTAAGGGGATTGGTTTGCCCACTAGGGAAATTAGTGTGCGTGCCAGTCACGGCTATTTGGGTCGTGACGCAAACAAAATATGTAGATATATGTAAAAACGCATTATGAACTCAATCGCGCACTCATAATTCCCAAATGAGGTCTCTTTGACCAAGTTAACCCCAAACGGCCAAAAACCAACTTTCCAACCAAATGACCGAAATGCCCCAGAAGACCCTCGGGAACTCAACCAAATACACAACCAACCTATATTCACGTTTTGGAATTAATGGAACGGTAAAAATTCCCAAAATGTCACACTACCCCGATGATGCCTAACGTCAACTCCAACACTTCAAGATTCTTTAACTTAGGCTGCTTACACACTTGGGAATTCATGTTATTCGCATGATGAGTAGACTAACATAAGTCTAGGGTGTACATGAAGTCCCTACAAGTTAAAAATGATGTTTGATAATTCTAATTAAGATTCCAAAGACATTTTAGGCAAAGGAAGTAAATTCGTCGGAGGAAGATAAGGTTGAGTCATGTTTGGGAGAATTTCACATCATTTGAGGTAAGTATTGCTTAGCATCACTTTCAGGAAGAGATATAGAGCCTTTGGATGGTTAATTAAGCTTTATACAAGTTCCAAGAAGATTCCATAAGGATTGGAGGTCGAACGAATCAAAAGAACGCATTTTCAAGAAATCGGACAAAACAAGGCCATATGCGACCGTATACTCGGTATGCTGGACGGCGCTATGGGCAGTAAAATACCCAAAATGAAAGCCCTCACTTTCCATCCTCCTCTCCATGGAGGGGATATCTTGCGCATCTCCAACTACGCGGCGCCGCATCTCCACCAAAGACGGTGCGGGTGCGAAGTTGCCACCTTTTTAAATCCTAAATGACCTAAGTTCATTTATAACTTTACCAGCTTATTTTCCACCTCCATAGAGACTTCTAAGGAGTTATTTAAGGTTCCCAGATTACTCCACCCTTTTCCATATCATCCAAAGAGAGAATCAACATCGAAACCTCGAGGTAAATCTATAGAGAGTGATGGTTCTTGCTTCCTATCAAGGTTGTAGTGAAATTGATCTTGGAGAAGTTGAGTAGGTGAAACTCTACTACTTCAAGGTATGTTCTTCATCCTATCCTTATTTTAAGTGATATAAAATTTTAGTAACTCTTCTTAAGGAGGAAATCTAATGTAGAAGAGAAGCTATAGATGTTGAGGTGAAGATGACTGACTATGGGATGAATTTGAAAAGAGGATTTTGGATGAATTTTGACATGGAATTGAATATAATTCCTTGATTATGATATTATGGAAATTGTTTTTGTTGGTTGGGAGTCGTTTGTAAAATGGTGAAAGTTGATGAAATAGGAAAATGCTACTGAAATTCGTTTAGCACTTAGTTGCTCTAGTTGTGACTTAAGCATGTTTTCAATAACCTAACTTTAGTATGAATTCTCTTGAATGTAGAGTTACGAGAGCTTTGGAGAAACGTTTAGTCATTAAGGAGACGTGAAGGTATGTAAGGCTAACCCTTTCTTTCAAAAGGCACGATTCTTATGTTGTGATCCCGCTAAATGCTATCCGTGTTACCCGTACTCTAGAAATGCTAGAGGTACTTAATTCTCAAGACTCTTATGATGACTCCATGTTTAGTATTACCAAAGCCTAAAGTTCTAGATGTAATTCTTGAGTACGGCTGCTGACAATTGGCCCCATCTTATGTTATCGTTCCTTCAAAGTAAGACAAGATAGTGATGATGATCTCCATTCTAGAAAAGCCAAATCTTGAAATTCTTAATGTTCTAATGATGTAATTGATCTTTTCATATGATCAATCATTGTATTCTTTGTTGTTGATCCCGTTTTATGATAGTTGTTCTTCCAAGGTGGGATATAGTGATGATGATGATTCCATAATAGAAATCGGAGGGTTACCGACCTTACGTCACTCCGATAGAGTAGCAACATCTTATTTGGGCTCTCATGCATGCTATTGGCACTATTATAAATATTTATATGCATCGGGCCGTACATTCCTTGGCACTATTATAAATATATATGGATCGGGCCGTACGTTCCCGCACTATATATATATATATATATATATATATATATATATATATATATATATATCGTTCCTCGGTACTATTATAAATATATACACATGGATCGGGTTGTACGTTCCACAACAATATACTATAGATATGTATGGGCGATATTTTGAAAAGATAAGTTAAGCATGCATGATATCCACCTTAAGAGGCAATCAGGTATACAAGTTATCTCTTTATCTCCGTTTCTTATATCTTCATTATGTTGTTGTTCATGCTTTACATACTTAGTACATTATTCGTACTAATGTCCTTTTTGCTTGTGGGACGCTGCGTTCATGCCCGCGGGTAGATAGAGACGGATCGGACCCTTAAGAGCTTTATCGGCGGATATTCGGGGAGCACTCCACTACTTCGAAAGTTCTGACCTATTGGTATATTCCTTTTATGTATATATTTGGGGCATGGCGGGGTCCTATCCCGTCCTTATGATTTCCAGTACTCCAGATAGAGGCTCGTAGACATGTGTGGATATTTAGAAGTTTCATGACCTCCCAAGTGTATATCATTTTGTAGCCTTGTGGGCTTGTGCATGTATATACGAGGTGAAGTTGATGATTACTAGGTGAATAGGATTTCATTTTGAGAATTTGTGTCCTCTCAGTTTATGTAATTACGAGATAGACGTGTGGTCCACCGAGATGAGCTTAGAAAAAGTATGCTAGGTGGTGCTCGGTAGGCTAGTTCGGGTACCGTCATGGCCCTCCGATTGGGTCGTGACATTAGGAAATTTTCCAACTTAAGGTGTTTCAACCACCTCGAAAACTATGCCAACCAAGCACACTACACAATGAACCAAAACAAGCGAAGAGGTGGGTCCA
This sequence comes from Lycium ferocissimum, assembly GCF_029784015.1. NCBI lineage: Eukaryota > Viridiplantae > Streptophyta > Magnoliopsida > Solanales > Solanaceae > Lycium > Lycium ferocissimum. Next base: position 1,279 of record NW_026713316.1, on the reverse strand, counting down.
TAGGGGCAAAATAGGCAAAAACAAGATAACAACCAAAATGACCTAACGGTCGTTACATATTGTGTCTAAATCTAAAAGTTTTTGTTGTTTTGAGAAACGTTTGTGGGACCTATCAATTGCATTCGCAGGTATGGTTATATCGAATCGAGAGAATTCCAAGCAAAGTAGTTCTTATTTTTGAGGATCGGTTGTGAGAGAAATTTGAGTATGGAAATATGGAAACTGGGTCTTTTAGCTAACTTAAAGGAAGTTTTGATTGAAAAGGTGAGTGGGCAGTGATTTTGGCATACTTTTTACAGTGGAGGCTTCCGTGTGATTATAATAAAGATTCCCTCGGTTAACGTCGGCTTTTGTACTCTCTCTTCATTCGAGGACGCACAATTGTTTAATTGGTATTTGATGTAATGACCCATTTGGTCGTTATTGTAATTTCTACCTATTTACCCTCATTGACCCTTCTTTAAGAATTATTAGTACATTTTTGACTCAAGGGATGGATGGTACGATTCCCGAGATGATAGGGCGGGATTTATGATGACTTTTGTGAGATAGAGCCACAAAGTGAAAAATATTTGACCAGTAGTTGCCTTTTGGGTAAATGGACATTTTTCAAAAATTCGTTGATTTCGAGAGGTTCGGATGGTCAATTGTGACTTGGTCCTATGTTCTGCTCGGTTCCCAAGGCACTTGGGAGAGCTTTGGGTTGTTGGTTGGAAAGTTGGTTTTGGCCATTGGGTGCTAACCCGATCAAATATACCTCCGTTGGAAATTCTGACACTGCGAGTGAATCTGTAGCATGTTTTTATGTATGCTTACATGTCTATTTTGTACCTGGGAGGTCTCGGGTGATTGTCGAATTTCGGGATTGAGATAGTGAAAAACTAGGATTATTCGATGTACGTGTCCGCGATAGCGGCTAGCATCCTTCATAGTCACCCGCGCGGGGCCGAGTTCTTGGTCAGCTATAGCGGGGTGGTGATGTTTGAGAGGGATCGCCATAGCAGACGGTGATCCGCTATGGCGGATGTGCGAATGCGAGAGTGGGCCGTTGTGGTGGGCCCGCCATAGCCGAAATGATGCGGACTAGAACCTAATAAATGCTAAGTGAAACCCTTTTATTTCCCATTCATTCACTTCTTGTTCCTAAGCACTTTTGAGGCAAATTGAGGAGATTCTTGGCTGATTCCTCTTGAGGGTAAGTTCCTAAGCTTGAATTCTTTCTTTTACATTCCTTAAGCATGAATCCATGATAGAAAGTTCATAAAACTTAAGAAGAAAG